>NC_050452.1:65288248-65372014 GCF_903995425.1 Onychomys torridus
AGTTAAGAACCAGAACATTAAGGTAGCTTTTTTAGTCTCCTGTGACCCTATCAGACCCTACTCCTTTTAACTAGAAGAAACCACTAGAACAGATTTTGTTATCAATTAATATTTCTTGTTTTTTAATTAATGTCTTTTAGTTATTCTTTTAGATATTAAAAATTTTGTATCAAACAACGTTATGTTATATCTAATTCAAATTTGTATGTCATGTGTAAACAACATAATGTTCTTTAAACTGATCTTTCTACATATGTCTAGCAAAGTATTATGTAAGTTGTTCTCAAAGCTGGATTATGAAATCTTACAGCTTGCAAGTGTTGCTTCTAAATGTTCTGCAATGGTTAAAAAAAATAAATAATTAAGATTATACTGGGGCTGCAGATCTGTGGTAGAATGGTTTCCTGGCATGTGCAATGGCCTGGGTTTGAGTCCCAGCACATACTTTAAAAAGAAGTGAATGAGCTAGGTTCTTTGTGACTCTGCAAAACTTTTGGTTACTTAGCTGAGATATCAAGGTACACATACATCTACAAACATGTAAGGGAACATGTGAGCTGCTTTCTGTCCAATGGTGGGTCTTCGATGAAAAGAAGATCGTATTGGCAACAGTGGTAGACTAACTAAGAAGTTAGGTGGGACTCTTGAAGATTACTTCTCGAGTCTTTTATAGTCTCCCTTTCCTCATCAGTGCTAGAGATTATGGAGGTCCTGGCACACATTACACACGTACTCTAACAGTAAGCTATAACCCCTCAGTTCCTAAGTAGCTTTCTAATTTTTAATATTTTAACCTTTATCTCAAGAATACCACTGACACACTTGACTCACAGATTAAATTATCTCCATTAATATTTTACTTCTCTCTCTCTCTCTCTCTCTCTCTCTCTCTGTCTCTCTCTCTCTGTCTCTCTCTCTCTCTCTCTCTCTGTCTCTCTCTTTGGTTTTTCGAGACAGGATTTCTCTGTGTAGCCCTGGCTGTCCTGGATCTCGCTCTGTAGAGCAGGCTGGCCTCGAACTCACAGAGATCCGCTTGCCTCTGCCTTGCTGGGATTAAAGGCAAGTGCTTCTGCCACCCCATATTTTACTTCTTTCTAAGAATATGTCTTAAACTCATAATTGGCTATTTAAAATAAACTTTTAAAAATAATGTTTTAATTTATTCTTTGAGAATTGCATAGGTTTTTTATCATATTCTTTCCCTTCCCCTACTTCCTTACCTACCCAAGTTCATGTTTTTTCTCTCGCCTAAAAAAAGAAAAAAAAAGAAAAGGAAAACAAAGCAAAACTGTGGAGTCCAATGTATGTTGACCGTCACTCCTAAGCACTGGGCTGCCCTGGAGTGTGGTTGATATAGTTGATGTAGTCAATGTCACACTATAGAAGGACAATGATTTTCCCTGTCTTGGAAGCTATCAGTTGCAAATAGCTTCTTGACTAGAGGTGGGACGTCACATGCCTACTTTTCTTCCTCCATACTAAGACTTTGGCTGGCCTGAGCTTGAGCAGGTTTTGTGTATACTATGACAACATTTTTCTTTTTTACTTAAAAAATTATGTATGGGGCGGCATATATGTGTGAGAGTGCATGTGTGAAGAACAGCTTCTGAGATTTGACTCTTTCCTTCCACCCTGTGGGTTCCAAGAATCAAACAGAGGTTAGTAGGCAGCAAGTGCCTCTGATCTCTGAGCCATCCCTCTGGCTCCAACATTTTTTTTATGTGGTCACTTATTTTATGTGGGAGTCTGTCAGAGTCCAGCTCCAACCTGTTGAAGGGTTCTTGAAGGGAGGAGAAAGGAATGAGGAAGTATTAGAAAGAAAGATATAAGGAAATGATAAGAAAGAGATAACACAGGAGGGCTTTGGGACGGCCCAGGATCAGTACCCTGTTGCCTCAAGGTTTATTCCAAAGGGCTTTTTATCTACTACCGGAGGAGAGGCAAAAGACCTCCCCCTTGCAAGATCAAAGCACAACATACAGCCAAAAGTAGACCTTTCAAAACACCTGGTAAACATGCCCGGTGGCCAAATAATCCCATTATGCAGCCCTGCTGGGTAAAGCAAGCTCAGATTCTCTGACCTTGAGGAAGGTCTCACTAGGAAGCCTCTGTGGGCCTCCACAATTTTACGTATTAGATCTAGCAGTTGGATTTAAACATTGTTTTTCTTTTACATTCTTTATTAAGTTTTTAAATGGTTTTAACTTTTAAAATTAGGCTTTATCATTTCTTTATGATATTTCCATACATATTATTTTTGTTTTTAAAAGTAGAGTGTTGGGGTTGGAGATATGGCTCAGTGGGTGAGTTGCTGTCCAGGTCTAAGGATCTCAGCTCAAAATCTTAGCACCAGTAAAGATCAGGCAGCTATATTTACCTATGACCCCTTGCTGTGTTGGCCAGAAACAGGAAAATTGATGGGGTTTGCTGGCTGCCAGCCTAACTTGAGGTGAGGGATCCATTATCAGGGGAATGTGGTGGAGAATGATCCTCCCCTGACCCCTGCATGTGCAACTGCCTACATCCACATACACAGAGCATATATATCATACACATACCTCCCTTCCAATTAATTAATAATAAAAAAGAAAGCAAGGTCTGGTTACAGTTTACATTAGCTTGATTAAACATTATAAAGACATAAATTCAAACATCTTGAATACATTATGTAGTATATGTACAGTATGATATACTAGACCATCATAAATGATACCTTTTCTGTCTTAGACTCTGGTCAGCAGCAATGAACTTCCTTCAGATATTGTTGCAACTAATTGAGTTACACTAACTACAAATGTAATTGTATAGCTGTTAGCATTTCCATTAAGGTAGAGTTATATTGACATACAGGAACTCCTCTGAGAAGACAACCATCAAAATAGCCCGAAATAGCCCGTCAACTCACGCTTTATTTAATGTATCCTCTTCATTAATTATTTTTCACGGTGGCTGCAGGTAGCTACGGTATTTGTCAGAATGGAGTCCTTGCTAAAACCTCAAGTAAATTGTTCCATTGAGTTCTGTTACAAAGAATTGTTGGTTTATCGTCCAGTAAGACCACTTACAGCATAAACATGGAGACCTGAACTCAAACCACCAGCATTCACAGAAAAAAATCCAGAGTGCCTGTCACCTCGATGCTTTGGAGGGCAGATACAGGGGCATTGCTGGGGCTTACAGGCTACCCACCTGGTTGAAAAACCCCATCTCAAGTAGATAAAGTGGAGATAGAGCAGGACATCACTAATGTCCACCTCTGTTCTCAGTGTGCATGGGAGAATCACTGTTTCTGATCCACATTTAGTGTGTTTGGGAATACAGCATCTTGAATGGTTTAACTTGATGTTTAAATCCTTTACAGATCTCATGACAAATAGGAGGGCACCATGGCTAGTGTGTAACTCACTAAGGCAGTGATTTATGTAGTATGAGTGAAAACTTCTGTTTTAAAAATTGCTAAATGCTGCCTGTATGAGATGTCAGATACCATGCTAGGCATTTCACATGTTTTCTCTGGATTACCATAAAGTTTACAAGACCTTGTGTAGTGAAAGAGTAGTAATAGCATCCAAGGACTATGGCATTTATCCAAGGGCATTGTACCATCTCATGATTCCAGGCAGTAAGAGTGGGATGAAAGATTAAGGTTATGTATTAGGTATAATTTTTAAAAGTACCAACATGGTTTATAATTTCATCAAACTTGCAAACATTCAACAACTGATTAATTTTCCATTATTTTATTGACATTTCATATGTGTATACATTTATGGATTATAATGAAGACTTTTCATGGACATACACAATATAGAATGATTAAACCAGTTAATAAAAGTATAACTCACTTCCCTATATTTCTTACAGTGAGCCATTTGAAATTTACTCTTACTTATTTTGAAATACAGTATTGCTGACCATAGTCACAATTCTTTGCAACATCTGATCTGTTCTTCATTCTGTCTAAACTCTGCCTATTGGTCAACAGCTTCCTATCTTCTTCCCCCGGCCAGCCTTTGTACTTCCAGTTAAGTGTTTTTAGAATCTATATGTAAGTATGATCATGCATCATTTACATTTCTGTGTTTGTCTTACAATAATTTCTTTCTAAATGAAGCTTCCTTCCTAACAACAGATTTAAATATCCCCACTGTTTGGAGTCACGATCTAGTAAGAAGTAGATGATTTCTATCCATTCATGCTTTATTCCCTGATAAACTGTAGCTTTATCAAAGAATGGCACAATATAAATGGCAGCAGCAGCAGCAGCAGCCATCATAAACACAACTCTTGTAGCTTTAAAATTGGGACAGTCAAACCAACTGAAAAGATTTCTACTACATGAGCAAGTTGGGGAAAAAAACAACAACAAATACCATTGCTGGGAAAATGAGGCAATTCTGTACCTCAAACCCAAAGGAGAGTGAATCAGCTTCCTCTTGCTTCATTTCAGAGGAGTGGTGTCATGTGGCCTTGAACAGTTCACTTACTTGTGGCTCAGATTCTTTCAGAGGGTTCTAGAACATAAATGTGGGTAGACTCAGCTCACATTGTGTCCCCCCCCCCCAATTTGCTTAAATTGCAGAGTTCCTGTGCAGTTTTTGGGCTGTGTCCTTCCCTCACATAAGCATTAATTCTACTCTAATGGTGTAAATTTTTTTTTATTACTTGTTAAAAGACATTCATGGGGTATTTGATACACATAGAACTCGGGGAGGCAATGGAAGTGGGTGGGGAGGAGTGAGACAATTACATACCCTAAACATTAACTATGGGTACTTGGGGATTCAAATAATTTTAGATATATTTGGTAGAGTTGTAGATGACCTCATGAAGTTTTGCCAAACATTTTAGCTAAGGTACTAATTATTCTGAGGCAGATTATGAGGAGAAATTATCTGAGTCAGTAATAAAGCTATTGCTAGAGTAGAGAAGAAAGTGATTATAGTGATATATTAGCTACTTGTACATCACTGTTAGCAAAAAAACTAACAGAACATCTTGGGTTCATAGTGTCACAGAGATTTCTGTCTCTCATGGTGAAGGGTGGTGGCAGGGGTGAGTGGTAGAGCTGTTTGTGTCTTCATAGACCAGGAAGCAGAGACTGTGGCCAGAGCCAGGATTGTTTTCAATCTTTGAAAGCCCACTTCTAGTGGCCTTCTTCTGACACATGGGCCCTACCTCCGAAAGACTCCACATGAGTCCAAAGCTTGGGGGGGGCGGGGAGGCTGGAATGAACATTCAAAACACAAGGCTGTGGAGACACTTCTGATTCCAACCCTAACAGTTTAGCCCAGCCCCACAAAGGCTTCTGGCCATCTCAAACTGCAAAATGGCATTAGCACAACCTTAAACACTACCATAGTTTTAACCAAGGACTCTGTTCAAGGTATGAAGTCTAAAGTATCTGCTAAAATTCATGCCAGTCACTTAGCTATGTACTCTTGTTAAAAAGAAGAAAAAGAAGTTATATGCTTCCAATATTCAGTGGCACAGGGTAATAATTCCCATTCCAAAAGGGAGGGGATATCCCAGAAAGATGGGATCAAAGGATGATCAGAATATATTGTATGAAAAAGAACACTTTTCAATTTTGAAAAAAAGGCAAAAAAAAGATTTTTAATCTATTTCAATATAAAATTTAAATATTAAAATATAACTGTTTTTATATTTTGTTTTCTAAAATTCCTGCTCATTTGTTTTCTAAAATTCCAAGAATATATCTCCAATTACAAGAGAAACTGTTCCTATCCTCAGGTTATATTTACAAAGGTCTTTGTTATAGCAAGTCCTATAGCAGTGAATTAAAACAAAACCAGAAGGCTAAACAACAAATTGTATAGCTCCATCATTTTAGCTTGGCCCCCATATCTGCTGCACATGATGCCTGTCACTTGGGCTGGCTCTACTCAGGGCCTCCAGCTTTCCTCTGGAGACATCTCTTGATCCTGGCATCTCCACTTCTTGGGCTCTCCATTGCAATTTAGCTTCATAAACAACCTGCTCAGCACCTCCATTCAGGTGTTGCATTATCACAAGGATGATGCTGAATTCTGCTACCATCCTGGACCCTGGCTGTAGATGTCTATGAGTACCTGCACGTCTGACCTGAGAAGACACCTCCTGAGACAGACAGCCTTTCCTTGCAGTGTGCTTCTGTGGCTTTCTTTCCAGGCAGTTTTTCACATACATTTACATTTTCACATCTTGGAAATCTTAATGTGCAGTGTCTGGCCTTCGAGCCATTCCCGCTGCTGCCCTAGTGCAGTGTTCCTAGGCTACTTTTCAATGGCTCTAATCTCTTCTACCTTATAGATGTTCTGACTGCAGATGTTAAAGCACCTGGGCTACTTTCTCCAACAAAACTGCACATTTTAAAAACTGTCCCCTCCGCCTTTTGCTCCAATTCTCACAGAAATACTGTATAAAAGCAAGATGCAATAACCATGACACAGTCTGAATGTTAACCTATCTTGAAATTTCCTCCACCAACAATATTTGTTTTAATTTGGCCTCTCTCAACTTTGGGAAACTAACAGAATGTAGTCAAATTCTTCTATAGAGTGTTATAATGAATAGGCTATAGTCCAATTCCCAGTAAGTCCACACTCCCATCTGTCTTAGGGTTTTTATTGCCATGAGGAGACATCATGACCACAGCAACTCTTTAAAAAAAAAAAAAAAAGATTTATTTATTTATTATGCATACAATGTTCTGTTTGCATGTATTTCTGCAGGCCAGAAGAGGGAGCCAGATATCATTACAGATGGTTGTGAGCCATCATGTGGGTGTGGGGAATTGAACTTAGGACCTCTGGAAGAACAGCCAGTGTTCTTAACCTCTGAGCCATCTCTCCAGCCCTCATAACAACTCTTACAAAGGAAAACATTTCATTGAGGTGACTCACTTAGAGTTTCAGAGGTTCTGTCCATTATCATCATGGTGGGGAGCAAGGTGGCATGTAAGCAAGCTGACGTGATGTTGGAGACATAGCTGAGAGTCCTGCATCTTGCAGGCAACAGGAAGTCGACTGAGACACTGGGTGGTATCCTGAGTATAGGAAACCTCAAAGCCCACCCCTACACTTCCTCCAACAAGGCCACACCCACTCTAACAAAGCCACACCTCCTAATAGTGCCTCTCCCTATGAGATTATGGGGGCCAGTTACACTCAAACCAGCACACCTTCTGAACCTAACGAGCAGCCTTTCCTGCCCACATTTCTGCTGGTATCCTGGGCGGCTGAGTTCTCACCAGGATGGCTCACTAAGTAAAACTCACAGCGTATTAGGACTTCTCTAGCCTAAACATTCAAGTTCTCCCAGATTCCTCTTGCAGATAAATTCCAAAGTCTTAAGAACCACATGGTAAGGTTTTGTCACAGAAATGAGCCCACCATTCTGTTTTTTGATCTTTGTTTTCCTAACTGGGTTCAATTTGCATTGCTGTGATCAGAATACCCAACAGAGACAACTTAAGGTAAGACTGTATTTTTGCTTATATTTTCAGGTGGATTTCAGTCTATTCGGATGGGGAAGGCATGATCAACAGGAATAATTCTGTCTGTGGGAGGAGTGTGCGGTGGAACTCTTCACATGAGAGTAGGCCAGATTTCATAGAGGCAAGAAGTCTCTAGTGGCTGCTGTTCTTCTCTAATCTTTCAGCTTTCACCCTCCATATCTGACTCTGGGTTTTTACTGTTGAGTCTAATTAGGATTGCAACTCAGTACCCTGAAATTTCAGAACACTTAAAGTATTTCAATACCCAAAGAACTGCAGGGTTCCAAGTGACTGCAACTGCAAACTATGTCACTAAACATGTAGGCTAAAGCAGTCCTCCACTGGAACTCTTAACAATATGTTCACAAAGGAGTAAGCCATTCTTTTCTACCTTGCTACCTAAGCCCACAGTGACTGCATGAAAATGCAGGACTCAGAAGAATGGGGAAGACACATTGGCTTACTTTTCATGTAGGGCATCGCCATAACCATAGTGGTGATACATCTATGACTGAGTATGTGGAAAGTGTCCATGAGGTCACAGATGCCTGTTGGTAAGGTGGGAAGCACTATAAAGGCTTGTTTAGTTAACTGTCTTTGGCAAGTTATGTGTCCTCCTTTATTCTTTCCATCTGTGAATCCCATATGATTATTATCAACACTTCAATACTTATTCCGTGAACAGAAATGATTTCATGCTCCCAAAGTCCTTAGAAAACTGCCTTGTAATCTGGTTTATTTGCTATCCTTATTTCATTTAGGGCAAATACATGAACAACAATATAAATCGGTGAGCCCCTCTCTCCTTAAAAACCAGACTTGGTGGTGCATGCCTAATCCCAGCATTTCAGAGGTAGAGAAAGGAGGACCAGAACTGTATTCTGCCTCCAAAACCAACCAGTGCCAGGTGGCAGTGGCATACACCTTTAATCCCAGCACTCGGGGAGGCAGAAGCAGGTGGATCTCTGTGAATTCGAGGTCAGCCTGGTGTACAGAGCGAGGAGTTCCAGGACAGGCTCCAAAAGCTACACTGAGAAACCCTGTCTCAAAAAAAAACCAAAACCAAACAAACAAACAACCCAACCAGCTAAACAAACAAACCAACCTACACTCCCCCGAACCCACAATAAGCAGAAGTCAACAAGAAGATGGTGTCATAATGGAGATCAAGCCCAGCCTAGGCAACCTAGCAGACTTCACTAAATCTTAAAAAGTCAGTAAGATGGGATATGGAAACTTAGCAAAGTCAGAGGACAGAAAAATGGTGAGTCACATTGTGTTTGTTGAATAATAACAGAAGCAAACACATTTTTGTTTTGAAAGCATTTAATAAAATTAAGTGCTGGGTACTGGTCAGTTAGCAATACAATATTTGTAGACTGACAATATTAGCCATGCCCTTGTTTTAGGAGGTAAAGTGTCCTGATTTACTCTGCTGGTGGTGAGACAGTGAACCAGCTCGAATCTGAACACAGATAATTGGAGTCCAAGCTAATGTGCTGAGCTACTACCACAGTTCAATCCAAATGTGCCTCCTGGCTCTTACAATTTTAATACTAGAGTCTAACAAGAGAGGATATCCTATTTCATACAGCTTTACATGTGCTGTCATCAAGATACCTATTGTGAGGGCTAATCTTTAAGGTCAACTTGGATTAAGAAGCACCCAGTAGAATATTAGTAAAACACCCATCTAGGTATGTGTTGGTAAGGGTTTTTCTTAAGAGGATTGACCAAAGAGGTAAAACCTACCTTGAATTGGGGGAGCACAGGTCTTTAGATGGAAGAATGAAAAAAGGAAGCTCATCAACCCAGGTATTCTCTGCTTCCTAGCTGCCATGATGTGAGCCACACCTCCCTGCCATGATGGACCAAAGCCTCTGAAACAAGGAAGCAAGAATGACTCTTTCCTCCCTTAATTTATTTCTCTTAGGATTTGTCACAGCAACTGACTAATTTGTGACTGTTTTGGGGTGGCCGCTATGCTAGGAATTATAATCATGGATTTCCTGAAGTATGTAGAAGCTAATGTTCAGAGAGGTTTAGAAACATGCTCACAGTTGTATATGCAGCAGAGGAGAGTTGAACACAGGTCTCTTTAGTCTTTTCTATTTCTATACTGATCTTTTAAATTTAGCATATTATATCTTTAGCCCTCCTTCCCGGTAGGTTCCACATTCACGGATTCATTCAACCATGAACTGCAAGTATTTATGTCTCTCTGTGTATGTGTGTCTGTGTCTTTGTCTACTGTTGTGGGGGTGAGATCCTTTCTGCACTGAATAGTATAGACTTCTTTTCTCCTCATTATTTCCCAAACAAGTACAGTGGATTGAATAATGTCTCCTGTAGTTTCAGGTGTTCGGGCCCTTGGTCCCCAGCTGCAGTGCAGCTTTGGGAATAGTACAGCCTTGATAGAGGAAGTAGGGGTGGGCTCTGAGAGTTTATATAGCCTCATCCCACTTCCAGTTCACTCTTCCGGCTTCATGTTTATGTTGAAGTCATCTCTCCTCTTCCCGTTCTGTTGCCATGCCTGCCACTTGCTGTCATGCCTCCTGCCATGATGGTCTCAGCTCTCTGGAATGTAAGCCAGAATAAACTCCTACATAAGTCTTCTTCCATAAGTCTTAGTGCTTTGTCACAGCAACAGAAATGAAATATTAAACCGATGATTTAAAGGATACAGGAGAATGTGTAGAAGTATAAATTCAAATATGACAACATTTTATACAGGAACTTGCACATCTGGAGATTTTGGTATCCTTGAGTCGGGTAAGAGAAGCTGTTCTGGAACCAATGACTGTACTTATGGTATCTGCATGGTATCCAGATATGGTATGCTTTACAGTTACTTATCAGGGTTGAAAAGTGTTAATTATGGAAGCATCATCAGTAACTAGAATGGTGTTTCTCAAACTTTAGTTATAAAGGAACATTAAAGAATCCTGGGACTTGCTCAAAATGCCTTAACTCACCTGGATGATACTCAGATGCCACATCCTTAAAGGCTCTTAAGGTTTTCTTGTGGATTCCGATGTGGGTTCCAATGTGGTTCATACTTTGAGGCTCAGTCTGAAGGATGCTAGGTCAATACTCTTGGCCTTTATGCTTTCTGGGTAAAGTTTTACACAATGGCATTTTCAGTGCCATAGAGTTGATCACATCTCAGTTCTTATCTGCTATCATTACTTTAGCTGAGGTCAAGCACGTGGATAAGAACAGCATGTACTCTGCCTCCTGCTGTGTCAAACATTATGTTCTGCTATGGTCCCTATCCACTGATGACCACATAGCTCAGTAAGTCTACATGTTTTTAGTGAGAAGTAAACATGTAATAATTATGATATGAGAGAGCATTGACTAAACCCTAATGCCCATCTCAACTTAGGTTCCCTCCTCTGTTGACAGAACCCCCTTTCAATGTGTAAGATAACACTGTGTTAATATACAGCCAGTCTTTCAGTAGCTCTGTCTGTTACCAGTGCATAATGTACCCTTCACTTTGGAGAGGAAAAAAATACAAATATTATGCTATGGGTAAAGGAAGGACTATCATTTCCTAGGGGAAGGGAAAGCATCATCAAAAGTATTATATGAAAAAAAGCAATAAAACTAACAATAATAATAATAGAAGAATTGGCTTGAAGTCTATTTTGTCATATGTTAGAATAGCAACACATGCCTCTGGAATTTCATCTATGTAATTTTTATCGGGGTCATTAGTATTAGTATGGACTTTATAAATTTTGGAAGAGATGATTGTCTTTTTTTTCATGTTACTGTGTCTTTACACTAGAATTGGCCCATCTGAGTTTAGATCATTAGCTAAGACTTGTTGGTTTTGTTCTTTTAATTCAGGTTGCCTGTTTTCTTTTGGTGGATTAATTTTCAGTGCTCAAGAGATACTGGGTTGTAATATAGTTGTGATGATATTTCAGCCCCTTAGACTGGAGCTCCAGGCATCTGGCTTTACCTTCATTCTGCCCCTATGGGATGAGTACTGTCTGCAGCAACCATCACAACCCAGTAGTCAACCCACTCTGATAATAGAGTAGCAGGGGACTTCAAAGCAAACTCTTGGTAGGTGCTGATTAGTTGGGGAGCAAGGAGACCCTAATGATACTGCATACAGTCAGATGTTAGTATCAATGCAAAGGAAAAGAGAAGAAGAAGAGGTAAACAATCACCGTGAGACCAGTGATGAATATTAGTTATGTGGGAAGTAGAGGAGAGGGACATACATAGGGGTGGAAATAATTGAGGCAAAGGAAGAATAGCGTGGATATGTGGCATTTTGGTTAAATAGTAGACTGTTGAGGAGGTCAGCCTCTGGGCTTTGGGAGATGTGACAGTAAGAAGAATGAGTATGGGAAAGAGAAAGGAAGAAAACGGAAAACTGAAAAAGAGAGGAAGCGAGAAAAACAAGAAAACGAAAGAGACAGAGCTGGAGAGAGAGACAGAGAAAGGGTGGGGGTGCTCCCTGGAACAAGTGTGTGAGACAGCAAAAGGTGCAAACAGTAGGGCACATGCTGTCTCGCTGCAGTGCCCCCATTCACCACATGGAAAAGAACAGCTGTGGGGAGTGGGGGGAGCTGGAGACAGTGGAGGAAGGCGGCTGAGAATATCTGCGGTGGTAGAGCCGCTTCACAGTTGAGAGCACTGTTGCTCTCCAGAGGCCTCAGCTTTGATTTCACCATCCAGATGGTGCTTCACAGCCTTCCAGATGACCTCTTCTGACCTCCATGGGCACTAAGCATGCATTCAGTACACACACACACACACACACACACACACACACATACACACACACACGCAGACAAAACACTCACACATAAAGGAAAATGAATATAAAACTTTTTTAAATAAAGGATAACTATAGTGGGGAGGGAGAGCTGGGTGGAAATACAAGATCACTGGCCTGAGTGTTGATTTCCTCTCCTCGGCTGATGCACAGCTTTGCTGTCTTGGTCCAGGTCCGGGCTGTGCTCCTGCTGCATTTAAACTGTCCCATCCTTCTCTTGTGGGCTCCCACCCATCCATATTTTCTTGACTGTTCTGAGGCTATCAACTGTCCAGACTCAGTTGCTGTGTCCCCACAGAGTCGGGGGCAGCTGGTGGCTATGCAGAACCCCAATCAGTGTTCAGACTTTTGCTTACCTTCCACAGTTTTGTCTTTCCCTGTTGGGGTTCTGATGGGGCCCTTGGAAGCAGTCACTGGGAGCCCCTTCTGTGAAATCCCATAGGCCCTGCTTTTGTAGAGTTCTTGGTCAGAATCCTTTTGCCCAATTTGCCTGGAGGAAAATGCCCCTCTGGCAGATAAACAAGTCAGATCCTGTTGTAGATAAAGTATGTGGCCAGATAGAAGAAGGGATTGTTTGAGATGTTGAGCAAGTCAATTCCAGGTCAGAAGAAGCAGCTGATGGAGTGCTAAAATATTCCTGCTCCCCTTTTTTCTAAACTGTAATCAGCTGCTTCATCTCATGTGGTTTCTATTCTACTCTCTTGCCCTGAAATTTTTATTTTATTTTATTTTTTGTTTATTAATATTTAGGGGCATGTATGTTTGTACACCATGTGCTTATTTAGTGTCCACGGAGGCCAGAAGAGGGTACTGGATCCCCAGAACTAGAGTTACAGACTATTCTGAGCTGCTCCGAGGGTGCTGGGAACCAAACCTGGATTCTCTGCAAAAGTAGCGAGTGCTCTTTACCCCTGAACCATCTCTTCTGCTCCAGTGAGTGTATTTTTTGTTTTGTTTTTTTAAATGAAACAGCATGGAGCTGGCGAGATGGATGGATCAGAACACAGAGCCCGATGTCCTGAGTTCTACGCAGAGACTCACTTGTTGGAAGGAGAGAACTGGCTCTCATAAGTTGTCCTCTGACTACCCCATGAGCTCTTTGGTATCGTTAAACCAGGACACAAGAGGAGAATGACCAAATCTTCGACTGTCTGGTTACAGCAAGCTTTAGTTTAGAGGTGCACCCGGCACCGGCCTACTGGCTGTCTCACCCTAAGTCTGGATTTCAGAGATCATCCCCTTACTGCCCTTTTTGGGTCCCTTTTATGAGGAAAAGCTAAAGGCTAATAGAAAACAGTTGTACATGTGTTTACAGGGTTGAGAAAATTGGCTGTTAGAAAAAATACAATGAAAGGTAATAAAAGCAAAAATAGACATCATGTGGAAGAAGAGCCATACATTATGGGGCTGGTGGTCAAGGTATAGATGAAGGTATCTTGAAAACAGGCAAAGGGCAATCATACATCATGGGGTCATGAGTTTGGTGCTGGTTGAAAAATATGTTTAGTAAACAGAAACTTATTCTTAACTAGAAATAGAAACCGATTCTTAGACGGTATGGGGACTTAACAACAATGTGGTTCCTGTTCTGATTTCACAGTATGTGTGTGGTGTGCCCTCACATAAATGAGTTAGTATAATAAATAAAACAATAACAAAAATACTTTTAAAAGAATTCAAGGGCTAAGAGTAGAATCATGCTTAGTGTGCACAAGTGACTGAATTTTACACCCAGCCCCTAAAAGTAAAAAAAAAAATCAATCACAAACATATCAGCTTTATTATAATCTTGCTTACAAGGAAAATGGTCAAAGTAATTCAAAAGAGTCCCCTTTGTATGGACATTTTAGGACAATAAATGTACTAATCAATTACACTGGTCACAGTAAGAAATAATTGATGGTAGGTAATATAAGCATTGACTGATTTATCTGCTTGTTGATGATGATTAACTTCCAGAACAGGCTAGTATTTAGCCAACATGGTTATTTTTCCGCATGCTCTGGATTAGTTAGTATAATTTTTTTTTTTTTTTTTTTTTTTTTTTGGTTTTTCGAGACAGGATTTTCTCTGTAGCTTTGGAGGCTGTCCTGGAACTCGCTCTGTAGACCAGGCTGGCTTGAACTCACAGAGATCTGCCTGCCTCTGCCTCCCAAGTGCTGAGATTAAAGGCATGCACCACCACCGCCCGGCCAGTATTAATTTTTTTTAGTGCCCCCTTATCACTCAGCAGCATCCCAGACCAAGGCTGCAGTTGAGAAAGATGAGTCCCTAGAATGAGGCTGTCTAGGCAGTGGCTGAGGTAAGATTAGAATCAAGCCAGTGTTTCAAGTATTCATGGCTGTTTCAGAACAGGGATGAGTCAGTCCATAGGAATCCTAGTCTTTTTGCCCACATGATTCTTAGCCTTGTAAATTTTCAGACAGTTACTTTATATAATTATATTTTTTGAACTCTAGTTTGATGTGTGTGTGTGTGTGTGTGTGTGTGTGTGTGTGTGTGTGTCCATCCCCACTTCAGCCAGAGCTAGTGAGGGAGGAAATATACAGGTATTTCCGTAAACATTTTCCCCTTCTTTGGATGGGGTTAGGCAATTACCTGCCAGATTTCATCATTATAGTGACTAAATCCAACAATTTACAGGAAGCTTATCTATCGCTCTTTCATTCTGGCTGCTTGTGATACTTCTTACTACAAGGTAAATTAGCTGGGTTGAGCTGGCTCTGAAACCAGTCACCTTCCCTCAGGCCAACACATCCTGCAAAACAGCCCACAATAGATACTTTGACTGGAAGTCCAAGCTGGTATTGAGTTGACGACATTTATTAAGAAAAGGAGAGGATGTTTCTCCTTTGCTTTACAGCTAATATCCACTTATGAGTGAGCAAATAACATGTTGACCCAGAGAAGCTAAGTAACAAAGAGGGCTGGGGGAGAGGTTTTGCAAGAATCTCATTGTGAAGGGGAAATATAATGGATATTGCCAGTGGACTGGGATGGGTCTGGGAGGGGAAATGGGGATGGGAATAGCAGGGATCAGGTGGGGTAAGGATGGAGAGAGGACGGGGAAAGACAACTGGAATCTAGGGGCATCTCTGGGATGAGCTAGAAACCTAGAGCAATGGAAACTCCCAGCAATCTATGAGAGTGACCCTAGCAAAGAAAGCCTCACAGCAATCTATAAGGACAACCCTAGCTAAGACTCCTAGCAATGGGGAACACAGAGTCTGAACAAGCCATCCCCTGTAACCAGGCAAAGCTTCCAATACACCAACCCAGCCACAAACCCTTTGACCTACAATTTGTCCTGCCTACAAAATATGCTGGGGTAAAGTTGGTATAGAAATTGTGGGAGTGACCAACCAATGACGGGCCCATACCCTGAGAGGACACTCACCCCTGAGGGCCAGAACCCAGAGGCAGGACACCCCAGAAATCTAGGATAGAGCCAAACATGAATGGGGGGAAAAAGTCAATGAAATGACTTCTAATGATATTCTGCTATACTTATAGATTGATGCCTAGCTCAACTGTTTTCAGAGGCTTCACACAGCAACTGATGGAAACAGATGGAGAGACCCACATCCAAACATTGGGCAGATCTCTGGGAATCCCATGGAAGGGAGGAGGAAGGATTGTAGAATCCAGTGGTGTCAAGGGCCCCACAAGAAAACCCAAAGAACTAACTAACCTGGGCTCATAGGAGTTCACAGAGACCGAACCAACAACCAGGGAGCCTGCATGGGACTGACCTAGGTCCTCTACACATATGATACAGTTGTACAACATAGTCTTCATGTGAGACTCCTGACAGTGGGAGCAGGGTCTGTCTATGACTGTGCTGCCTGCTTTTGGAATCCACTCCTCCTGCCATACTGCTTCATTCAACCTTAATAGGAGAGGGGGTGCCTAGTCTCACTACAACTTGATATACCATGGCTGGCTGATATCCATGGGAGGCCCTGAACAAGGCAGGGAAGGGAGTATGGGGTACAGACTACTAGTAGTCAGCAAGCAAACACCACCACCAACAACCAACAAAAGAACCAACCAACAACAAAATGCCTAATAGAGATGACACACAGATATGTTTAGGAAATGGAAGGATCTTTTCTGGAGTGTTTGCAAAGAAACATGGGCCTCTCTACACATCATATCTCCAGAGTTGAAGCCAAACAAACCATGGTTTACCTTCTAAGCTTTCTCAACAAAAGGAGACCTAAAAGGTAGGCTTGGTTGTGCATGCTTGTAATTCCAATGCTTAGGAAACTGAGGCAGGAAGATAGCCACAAGTTCCAGGTCAACGTGGGCTATACAGCCAGACTCTGTCCTAAGAAAGAGAAAAACAAGAGGTAAGCAAGGTGTCCTAAGGAATAATGGACCAGCCACATTTGGATGCTTGAGTAATTTATTGTATGGTTTGCTCCTTTCTGGAAACCAGAGCAAGGCTTTGTTGTGCTCACTCCATTACTAATAGGACTTATTCTCTTAAGTGCCAACAACAGTTGACTTTGGTTCCAGTTCAGAGGTTAATAGCACGTATTATTAAGTATGTAATATGTTGATATAAACTAACAACAGAAATTATCTGAGCACAAGGTTACAAATACATGCATAAAGCATGAATTTAGACCCTAATATTGCCCACTCACTAATTCTGATATCAGACAAGCCAATGACTGTCTTTGAACATCATCTTCCCTTTCTGTTTAGAGGGGGAAATATAACCATTGACATGAAATTACATATGATTACATGGAAAACATCATAAATGCCCAAGGCATGCATTGCTGTATTGCAATTACTGTTTTTAGTTCTATGTATTTTTCTTTCCTGTATTCTGTTCCCTGCTCTGATTTTCCTCATCTTTAAAAGTTCTTAAAATTTTTTTAAAAATTATATATCCACGTGTGTGTGGATGCACATGCCATGGCATACTTGTGGAGGAGATCAAAAGACAGCTTTCAGGAGGCAAGTTTTTCCTCCTACCATGGGACCCAGCAGTCAAATACAGGTCATCAGGTTTAATAGCGAGCACTTTTACCTGCTGAGCCATCTCATTGGCTCTTCTTCCTCTTTTTATTTCTATCAAATCTGACCTTTTTTTTTTTCTATTTCCTCTCTTTTTGAATTTCTTATTTTATGCATTTGAATATGTCCAACTGTTTCTCTGAGTATCAGTGAGCTTCCGGTGATATTTTATTTGTGCTGAAATGTGATTTTATTTGTATGTTAATAAATAAAGTAGCTGGGGGAGGGGGGGGTCAGAGCTAATAGCAAACCATTAAGGAGAAGTCTGGCAGTGGTAGCACATGCCCTTAATCCCAATCACATGACAGGCAGCTTGGAGACACACTCCTTTAATCTCAATACCAACCATAGAGACCTGGAGGTCTGTATAGACAGGCAGTTACAAGGAGGTCATGTGGTTGGGTTTAGAACCAATGAGAAGGCAGAACAGAAAGTCAATAAAAAGACAGACACACAGGAAGTAGGTCTCTTTCTCAGGGGAAGGATGACAGCGACAGTGAGGTTTAAGAAGGTGGTCTTAACTCCTGGTTGCTGCTTAATCTCTGGGCTTTTAACTCTGCATATGGCTCTGTGTTTCTTATTTAATAAAACCAGCCGGGCAGTGGGCACACCTTTAATCCCAGCACTCAGGAGGCAGAGCCAGGCAAATCTCTGTGAGTTCGAGGCCAGCCTGGTCTACAGAGCAAGTTCCAGGAAAGACGCAAAACTATACAGAGAAACCCTGTCTCAAAAAAACAAACAATAAATAAATAAATAAATAAAAATAAAAAATAAAAATAAAACCGTTCAGAATTACACCTACATGAGCTACCTCTAGAGAACAGAATTCCACATCTTTAGAAAAGGGCATACTATGCAGTACCTGTATTCCAATCTGATGAGCTATCCTTCATATGAGAAGGGAACCATGTGCTGCAGACATGCTCCATCTGTCAGCTCTCTATTGCTGTAACCATGGTGGCAGTGGGTGGTAAAACTACTCAATACATGGCAGAGACTTGAAATAAGAAGCTAGAGTTCTTGTGTCCCCTCTAAGATTATATTCCCCAATGCCTGGATGAAC
The DNA here is from genome assembly GCF_903995425.1 of Onychomys torridus. Lineage (NCBI taxonomy): Eukaryota > Metazoa > Chordata > Mammalia > Rodentia > Cricetidae > Onychomys > Onychomys torridus. Next base: position 65,306,642 of record NC_050452.1, read on the forward strand.
CCTACTAGGGTCTACCTCTGATGGAGATGTCAGTCTGTGTGTTGTGAATATATGTTGCTCTGATTGGATGATAAATAAAGCTGTTTGGCCAATGGTGAGGCAGAATAAGGTTAGGCAGGACATTATAACTGGAGAGATAGGAAAGAAGAAAAGAGAGCAGAGGAGACGTAGTTAGCCATGACCATAAAAGCGAGATGTAAAGGTGCCAGTAAGCCAAGAGCCACGTGGCAAAGCATAGATTTCTAGAAATGGGTTAATTTAAGATGTAATAGCTAGGTAGCAAAAAGCCTGCCATGGCCAAAGTTTAGAAATAATACAAGCCTGTGTGTGTTTACTTGGGTCTGAGCAGTTGCAGGACCAGGTGGGACACAGGAATTTTATAAGTGACTGTGGGACCTTGGTGCCAGGCGAGCACAGGAAGACTTCTGGCTATATACCTCTTAAAATTTCTACAACTTCTCCAAAGCACTATGAATTGGGGACTGTTAACATGGGGGCTCTGAAGGATACTTAGGTAAATCACAGCAAATGCAAACTTGAAATTCTGAAAACAGACACTGAGATCAATGGTGCATACAAAAGAGACCGCAGTTGGGAAAATGTCCAAGGTGAGATATGCTCCCGACCTTCTGACAGTCATATGGATTTTAAAGGGAGCTGGTAGCTACTTCAGATGGTTAGGAGACCTCACCAAGGTAGTATGTCTTGTGTACATCAAATAAGGCTTGCTCTAAAAAATCAGAGACACCATAGGACCTGAGTCAGACGTGGCTTCCTGGCTACCACGGACTCTAATACAGTTCTGGAGCTCACTGCATACAGAGGTATAGCTCCTTTAATGAGCTCTGCTGTTCAGCCAAGGATTTGAGCAGTCTACTTGACACTAGATAAAAATTCTCAGAGCTGGGTTGGGTACCTCCTGGCATAAGGCTCAGCTCTCACTGACTAGAGAGGGGGCAGAGCCAGCTGCCATGGAGCCACACAGTGGCTGGTGTGGCCCTTTAAGGTTTGGCTCACATGGTCAGAGAAACCCTGCAAATACACACACACACACACACACACACACACACACACACACACACACACACACACACACACACACACACAAAGAGAGAGAGAGAGAGAGAGAGAGAGAGAGAGAGAGAGAGACAGAGAGACAGAGAGAAGAGCGAGAGCCAGGTCTAGACCAAAAGCAAAAAAACAAAAAACAAAACCTTTGAACAGGTATAGTACACATAAAAATGTGCTTAGGTGCTGAAGAAAGAAAATGGGTATAGACAGTCATAAAAAGGAATAGTTTAAAAATTAAAAAGAAAGTCTTTAAAGAAAGAGTAAAGTAATATAAAAAGAATAAGCCATGTAAGGATGGAAAATACACAGGGCATCTGGGTCCTGTATGCTGTTTGTTGACTTTGAATTTTTTAAATGCAGATGAGTGAAGGGCAAATGCTGCTGAGAGACATTGGATTATAGAAAAAAAACCTATTACCTTAAACCAATCTATATATTTTAAGCATGTCTTAACTTTAGAATGGAAGTCAGAAAATGTGTTGTGTTGGGGGAGAGGTTATGCCTTTGTTTCCACAAGAAACAAAAAGCTATGGATTCTTTCAAAATTAATAAAGATCAAATTTGACTGGGGGAGACCTCCTGAAAATCTTGGCTGCAGACATAAAGAAAAAAAAAAAAAAGAAAAACTACAAGAAATAGTTGTGTGATATATATGCTGTTCCCTCTAAATGGGAACAGCTCTGAGACTGGATGAAACATGACAAATTTTGTTGAGTACAAGGTCCTTATGACATGTTATTACATGCCATCCTTTGTCAATGGAAGTTTTCCTGCATCTCACCCAGTCCTGCAGCTACTTGGTCCCAAGTAAACACACAGAGGCTTATATTAATTATAATCTGTATGGTCTATGGCTCAGGCTTCTTGTTAACTAGCTCTTCCATCTTTTTTCTTTTCTTTTCTTTTCTTTTTTTTTTTCGTAGCTCTTCTATCTTAAATTAACCCATTTCTATTAATCTATATGTTGCCATGTAGCTGTAGTGTTACTGGTCTGCTGGCATTTTCTTGCTCCTTGGGTGGCTGGCTGGCATCTCCTTTCACTCTACCCTTCTTTGTTTCTGTCTTTAATTTGAATGTACTGCCTAACCTTATTCTGCCTTGCCATTAGCCAAATAGCTTTATTTTTCAACCAACAAAAGCAACACATATTCACAGCATACAGAAAGACATCCCACAACAATCCTTTCATATGGCATGGATGGAGATTTATATTACAGTTTAGTGTTGTAGTCCAAATGGACTTATAAAGTTAACAGATGTTTACATGCACAAACATAGAACAACAAAAAAAAAATCATCTTCAGCTGACTTGTGCATACCACACATTCCATACTTGTGTTAATCTAGATATGTATATTACCTTTTAAACTTTGTGTGTTTTCAGAAGAAAAGAAAAAGGATCAGACACCAATGAAGACAAGCAGCCCAGGTGATTTAGCCTCCCAGAATGCCTGTGTTGCAGTTTCCTTCAAAGAAGTTAGCTGAGATGGGCTAGGCTCACAGACTATTCCTGCCAGGACTTCAGATAAGCTCTGTACTTTTCTACCACACAGAAACTGAACCAAAAAAAAAAAAAAAAAAAAAAAGGTTCAGCTAGCTCTCCCAGGACTTGACCATTATCCCAATTTTCTTAGACAATAGGAAGGATTTTTAAGAACATGACATCCACATTCCCAAGAGGTAAGGTGGGTGGTTTTGGTCATTCAGTGGGTTATGTTTCTAATCGTTTGGGGGGGGGGGGTTGATTGCAAGTTGTTACTGGTCATGGTCAAGGAAAAAACTAAGCAAAGGTGGTTAGACTCAGGGATCTTTTTCGGAAAAGATAAGAGTTGGGGGGTATAGGAATGATAGGATAAAAGGGTAGATTATTGTATCTACTTCTTAACTAAAAAGCAACTATTAATCTCAAATATTTTACAATCATATGGATTTTTGTATATTAATATAAATTTAAGGTTATTTTTGTTAGAACATACTGTATATATGTTTCTACTCTTGTTTAAGGTATTGTACCTATACAGCTCATTTAAAATGTAATATAAAATCCTAGTCCTTGAAAACTATAATTACAAACTAGGATAATTAAGAAATGCAGGTTAGTAGTTAGTCATCTATTACAATCAAACCTGTAGTCATGTTAGAAATGTTTTCAAGGTTAAACTAACAGATATAGTTTAGATAGATAGTAGTCTTCAAATACTTCAGAGATCTACACAATATGGCATTTAAGATGTTTTAATAACATCACAGTGAGATACATCTTTTCCTGGCAGCAACAATAAACTTGAGACATCAAAGATGATGGACATCAAAGAACCTACATATAGAGTTTGCTTTCTATGTGGCAAAGCTACTCATTGAACAAGAAACTACCCTTGCCTCCACTGCTGACAGTTGGCTGTCCAAACTAGACAAGCAGGACACAAAGGAAGACTACTACTGACCTTTGCCAAGACAAGGTAGAACAGGTCCTTCAAAATTCCTGCTTCATTGGGCTGGAGAGATGACTCAGTGGTTAAAAGCCCTGGCTGCTCTTCCAGAGGACCCAGTTTCAATTCTTAGCTCCCATATGGAAGCTCACAACTGTCTGTAACTCTTCTTCCAGGGGATCTGACACCTTCACAAAAATGCATATAAAATACATTTTTTAAAAGTATTTTTGTTGGGTTGGGGATTTAGCTCAGTGGTAGAGTACTTGCCTAGCAAGTGCAAGGCCCTGGGTTTGATCCTTAGCTAAAAAAAGGAAAGAAAAGAAAAAGCAAAAAAAAAGTATTTTTGTTGTTTTTAAAGATTTATTATTTATTATGTATACAATGTTCTGCCTACATTCATTCCTGCAGGCCAGAAGAGGACACCAGATTTCATTATGGATAGTTGTGAGCCACCATGTGGTTGCTGGGAATTGAACTCAGGACCTCTGGAAAAGCAACCAGTGCTCTTAACTGCTGAGCCATCTCTCCACCCCCATAAAATACATTTTTTTTCGAGACAGGATTTCTCTGTGTAGTTTTGGTGCCTACCCTGGATCTCACTCTGTAGACCAGGCTGGCCTCAAACTTACAGAGATCTGCTTGCCTCTGCTTCCCGAGTGCTGGGATTAAAGGCATGTGCCACTACCACCTGGCTAAAATATATTTTTGAAAAAAATTAAAAAAACAATTCCTGCTTCACAGAAAATTCTGTGAAATATTTTAGACCTGTAGGCAGTGTCTGTCCATGCAGCCATCTGTTTTAGTCATTTCTATAGTTTTAGAGGTTGCTTGTTCTGTACTTCCTGTTTACTCGGGTAATATTATATCCTTCTCAGGTCTCTGATGAGCTTGAAGAATAGATATAGTGTTACAGTTTTTCTTTTTACCAAATTCTGAAAAGAAACTTACATATGAGATGTAAAGATTATAAGGTTGAAAAACATAAAAGCTTAGGTTGTTTATCTAAGAAAATGTTTTAAAGTCTAAAAAGATATTTTTAGGTTAGTAATACAAGTTATGATAGAATGTTATTTAGGTATAAAACTTTAGACACATCAAGATAGGATAGATAATAGAGCAATTTCTCTGACTTTTGTGAAATAAAACTGGAGTGGACATTGTGAATGTAATTCTTACCTGATAATTGTTCTTACTGTATATGGTTTTACTGTGTTAGAGTTAAAATCTTTCCTTTTTATTTTGACAAAAAGGGGAAATGTTGTGAGATAATCCTTTTGTACACTGTAAAAATGAGTCTGTGCCTAAGGCAATTCTGATTGGTAAAATAAAAAGCTGAATGGCCAATAGCTGGGCAACAGAGAATAGGTGGGACTTCTGGGAGAGAGAGGAACTCAGAGTTGGAATCTAGGCACACAGGAGACACTAGCAAGACATGGAGGGAGTCAGACATACAAACATGGAGGAGAGGTAAAAAGACAAGTAGCAGAACACAGATTAATATAAATGGGTTAATTTATGTTATAAAAGTTAGTTAGAAACAAGTATAAGCTAAGGTCAAGCTTTCATAATTAATAATAAGGCTCCATGTCATTAATTTGGGGGCTGGTGGCCCAAAAGAAAGTCTAACAAGAAAGAACAGTTCCAAGAAAAAACTTAAGTGAGGAAGGGTTTGGCTTACTGTTTAAGAGCAGAGTCCATCATGGGGAAAGGCACAGCAGCTGGAGCACTGAAAGCTGCTCCACAGACCAGTAGGACAAGTCAGCACAGGAAGCAAGGGCCAACGCCCATACATTCACTTCCTCTGGCTAGGCTTCATGTACACTTAACAGAGAAAGGCTGTGTGTGGACAGTTGGTGGTGGCCATCAGAGGCTACAGAAGAAAACAAACCTGTTGTCGTAACCTTGATCCTGGACTTCTGGCCTCCAGAACTGTGGGAAAATAAATTTCTGTTGTTCAAGTCATCCATGATGTGGCATTATGTTACGGCAGTCCTTGTAAACAAATGCATACAGCAACATGTCTTTACTTGTATAGTAAGAACCAGAGGAGAAATAATGTTAGTTCATTGAAGCAAAGCAAGTAAACACTTGGGGAAGCCTCTCTCTCTCTCTCTCTCTCTCTCTCTCTCTCTCTCTCTCTCTCTCTCTCTCTCTCTCTCTCTCTCTCTCTCTCTGTAACGTGTGTGTGTGTGTGTGTGTGTGTGTGTGTGTGTGTGTGTGTGTGTGTGTGTGACTGAGTAATGTGTGAGATCTGACCTGTCCAGATGGATTTAAGCTGGTTTCTGAAGCTCACTGACCTGTCCAGGTGGATTCTCTGGAGCTCAGAGAAATTTTGAACATATTAAGAAGCAGCCATGAGAAAATTAAAGTCTTGGGCTGGTGGCCATTGTAGTGTTTAGCACTCTGCTTATATTGGTTAGTATTAATGAGAGAGGGGGGACATGTTTTTAATTTTTACCTGAGATAAGCTTTATCAAAGACAGATTATTTTAAGGCACTTGTTTCCTTTACTAGTTTAGCATCCAGGAGATACAGGTGATCAATGTTGTTGAGAGCATTTAACAATAATAGATTGTTATATTAAAGTCTGTTTTTGCAGAGCCCAGACCCTTTTTGGTCTGGGGGTATAAATACCTTTTGCTTGTTACTGTTCGTTTTCCTTACCACTTGGGTATATCTGATGATCCTTGGACTCCAGCTCTACTGTGATGATCCTGTAACAATTAGCTGAGTAGCTTATTAGATGAGGAAACCTGGTAGAGAAAAGCTTGTGGAGTGAGACCTCATTCTTCTGGAATTGGTGACAAGGCAGTGGATCCTGATGTCCTCTGGAACTTGAGAGAGAGCAGGGTCCTGTCTGTGTCACTGTGCATGTGAAACACTGCTGACCGGCTTGGAGTAAGGCACATGGAAGGGGGCAAATGAACTGAAAGCTCCTACCTTAGATGGAAAATCTCTTCCCATTAAGTAACCCTGAAAGTACAATTAAGTCTGGTGAAGTGGGTAAGGCTACCCTGACAATAGGGTAACGAGGAGAGGTAGTATCCTAAAACTCCCTCAGGACTGAGTAAGTGGCTCGGTGTCCAAAGGAAGGAAATGGATCTCCCCATGCTGTATCCTGGGTTCCCTGTGAGCTGGTGGCCAAGCCTTGAAGGTCTGCCACTGATGTCCCCATACCACGAGGTGCACAGAGGGCAGTCAGCTGACCAGTTACCTCTCTAGGTGGCACTTTGAACAAGGCTCAATTGATGGCCTGGCAGGGCACACACTAGCCCTCCTGGCCTTCTAAGACAGGGACCTGGAAGCCCTTATGCAGCTGCTGCTTGGACGGTGTGTGCCAACATTTGGCGATTCTGTTCATGGGCTTTCTCATCTCTCCCATGGTACACCTTAAATGCCACAGCTGAAACTTCTGCTTGTGGGGTTAGGAGCCTTGCTTTCCAGATACTTAAGTTTAGCCCTAATGTCGGGGAGCTGTGGGAGACAAGGACAGATTTTATTCTGTATCTTGAATTAAGGTTTTTTGTTTTGTTTTGTTTTTGTTTTGTTTTGTTTTTGGATAGTTTGATGGTTTGAGGACAGCTTTAGGAAGACCTGCCAGGAGGCAGGTTGTAAACTGGAGTGAGGCACATGGCTAGATCTCTGGCTAGAGACCTAAGACCCCTTACTTAGCTACTGAACTGCACATGTGCAGTCATATAGCTAGAGTGGCATAATCCTAACAGCCTTGGTGGGTTTGAGCTGAGGAAACATGCCATGCTGCTGGTGGCCAAGGGGCATGGAGCAAAGTTACACCATGTAGACATGGCATCCATATGGAAAGTTTTATTGGGGAGAAGGGAGAAGGGAAGGAGAAAGGAACAGAGAGAGAGGGAGAGGGAGAGGGAGGGAGAGTGGGAGAGGGAGAGAGAGGTGCACACTTCATGGGAATAGAGAGAAAGATGAGGCAGAGTTCTCTTAAAGGGGACTTCGCATAAGATGATATTAGGACACTGGGCGGGTCCTAACATTTATGATTTGCTTCATAATGGCTACCCTGTTTTTTTTTTTTTCAGTGCTTATTTTCAAAATCAACCCTCTGTTGGGGAAATTACTGTCACATATTCAAGTAAGCTTAGTTATATGCTTTAGAATTGACCGATCCTGACTAGGAATTCTACTTTAAGCCTTTAAAAATACAGCGGGAAATGTTCAGGAAAGGCCTAGTGTCAGTGTCTTTTCAGTTTTCAAGAGAACAAGTTGATACCCTGCTCACTGCACATTTGTTTGGCATAAGGATGAGAGTGAGGGTGAGAGAAAGCTACCAGTCTAATGAGGTATTCTGTCAAGTGGGTTTTCATGGCTCTGTTCATATGCATTATCCGGCCTCTTTGTGGTGGTAAGTGGACAGAAGAGATCAGGGGGATGACTACACAGCCAGCCTGGACTTTAGTAACAATTCCCGTCTGTTGTGGGTTGTAATTACAGTGACAGCATAACACTAATCAGCCTTCTCTCTCTCTCTCTCTCTCTCTCTCTCTCTCTCTCTCTCTCTCTTTTGAGCTGAGGATTGAACCCAGGGCCTTTGGCTTGCTAGGCAAGTGCTCTACCACTGAGCTAAATCCCCAACCCCCAGTCTTGTCTCTTAAGCCAAAATTCAACATGAATTAACCATATCTACACCCATATGATTATTATCATTGGTCAGCCCATGGGGATAATAACAGTTTCCTCATTTTTAAATCACTTATTTTGTTCGTTTTAGTCCCTGAAATGAATTCCTTAAAATAGTCTAAGTCCAGAGTAGCTGTTATTTTCCTTAGTGGACTACAAACCTTCTAATCTGGGTTAGAGTGTAACTCAGTTTGTAGGTGGCTATTTTTGTTGTTATATACCTATCCAGTGTGTTTTGTTCTAGGGATGTGCTAGCAATCAGGGACACAAACATGTGAACGACACACACAACACGGTGTATTCATAGTTAAAATAGAAAAATCACAAGAATGCTAGGTGATTCCCTCATTCATTCTTTATTCTGATAGACCCTGTTCTAAATGCTGAGGATAATCTCATCTAGCTCTATATAACTGGTACACTTGAAGTCTGTATTCCAAGACAGCCAGAGTGAAAGATCAGGATGAAATAAATAAGCAGTAAGCAAACACCCTTTGAGAATTATTAAAAACATAGAGGCGAAACTTTACTGAATAGCAGAGAAGAGGAAAACAGGCCAAGAAGGTGACTGAGGGAGGGAAAGGAGAAATCTGTCAAGAACTTTTCAGTTCAGTAAGTCTCTCCCCGCCTCCAGTTCTTCAGCCACCTCTTTTTTCCAACTACCACAGCACACAGGAGTGAACTTCCTGTCAGACCTAGATTCATGTGGCCAGAATTTTCACTTACTGATGTGTGAAACCTTGGGCAATATTGGTCTTTATTTCCTACCTCATAGTTGTTTTCTTTAACATTGTTTACAGACATTATGTATGTTGAGCCAGGTCCTCCTATTAGCACTTCAAATACATGTATTTAATTCTCCTTAAACTGTTATGAAGAATGTATTACTCCCCTCCCCATTTTAAGGAAGCGAATATAGAGGTTGGAACACAGAAGTCCTCGGGAGTCTTGTTTTCCTGCACACCTTGCATGTTAATATCAATTGGTAAGATAAGAACTACACATTTGTGCTCCAGGGTTCTTTCTCACCTCCTTCTAACCCAATTTTGAACGTCTGATTCCCTTCACCCGTTGCCATGAGTCTGTGGTAGGAGATAAGAAGGTGACTATAGCGAATCTTCTGCTCACTGTCCAGAAGTTTATGGCCATTAACACATTCTGGCCGGGGTTCTCAGCCTTGCCCTCCTCTCCCCATCAGTCCTAAAGCCACAGTTGAGAGCTGCTTCCATCAAGAGGGAAAAGTCGACAGGAGGGCTTAGACGAGGCCAGGTGAAGCGTAGGGGCGAGACCTACTGGCCTTCGTCTGAGCAGTGCCCTCCCTCATTTAAGGCCTCCTTCCTTGTCTGAGCCTCTTCGGCTTAACATGGCGGGATTGCTGCTAAGGCTCTTTCCCTATTAGACCGCCATGATGGCTCGCCCTTCCCCCACCGGGCTCATCTGGCCGCTCTGGGGCTGTTGTTCCGGTGCTGGGCTGTCTGTCCTCCCTCTTGGCATCTCCAGTTCCCCCACGCGCCGCGGCCCGAGGAGACGTGGCCATGTCCCCAGCACTCAGCCCCAGCGCGGAGGCCAGGCTAGCAAGGCCCCGGGCTAGCCAACCCCCGAGGCTCTCACAAGTCACCCCGGGCTGGAGCGCTTAGGCTCCACCCGACCACGGAGGTCGGCTGCCGGGGCCGGGAGGACCCCCGCCCCTCAGACAGTGCGTTCTGGGACGACGACGGAACGCCCCTCAGGCCAACCCACAGCGCACGGAGCCGAGCAGGAACCAGCGTGCGGCGGGGAGGTGGGAGCCCTCCGCCTCCGCGCCGGCCGGTCACGTGGGCCGCAGCCCCGCATGGCGGCGGCCCGCGCGCCCCCGCGTCACGGCCCCGCGCAGCTGCCCGGGCGCGCGCGCCGACGGGGCGGGCGCATGCGCAGGGGGGCGCGCCGCCTCTGTCCCGCGGCCAGGGTGTCTATGGAGAGGCGGCGGCCGCGGCTGCTGAGGCGGACGCTGAGGCAGTGGCGATGGCGCCCTTCCCCGATGAAGTGGACGTCTTCACCGCCCCGCACTGGCGGATGAAGCAGCTGGTGGGACGCTACTGCGACAAGGTAACGGGAGCGCGGGGCGGAGGGCGGCGCGGAGGAACGGGCGGGTTCCGGGGCGGCCTGGCCTGCGAGCCTCCCGCAACCCCCCCCGCGTTGGCGCCGGGCGAGCAGCCGCCTGCGTCCCCCGTCCCCGCCCGGCGCGGTTCCCGCACCTTCCCGCCCGGGGCCCTGGGAAACCCGGGCCGGCGGCGGCCTGGGACGTGCCCTCGGGGCGCGCGGCGCCTGCCCAGCGTCCTGCTGGCGGGTCTGGCCTGTGCGGGGGTGAGGGGTTGTGGGGACCCGGGGTCGGCCTCCCGCGGGGGCTCCCGGTCCGCAGGCCGCTTCTGCGGTGGCTCGCCACCGCAGTACTGCCCGCACGGCCCCTCCGGGCTCTTGGAGTCGCTTTGCAAACGCTGCATCCTCCGCTTGGACCTGTGACTTGCTTCCTGGCCCCACGGGCAGCAGCTTCCAGCCTCACTGGAGCGGGCTTGTTTGCCCTTCTAGCTTTGCACTGGTTTGCTTCCGTGTGCAAAGCCCGGTGCAGGGACTGGGGAAGCCCTGCACACCGCGTTTCTGTTTATCTTTTCCTCTTCCAGCTTTTTTATTTTCCTGAATATTTATTCCCTGTAGATTTTGTTCCAAGACAGCTAGCTGTTCCTCTGTTGGGACTTTTCACCTGGAATCAGAAGAGAGGGGCTCTTAGGAAAAGTTGGTGTGCTGTAGAACGCGTTTTGGACTTTGAATTGATGTAGCCTAAGTTTGAAGTACTGTTGTGGAGATGAGTTAAGGGCCTTTTTCTATTGATTTCCCCAAATTCCCAATTGTCAGTTTATGTTGAAAGGTCATCGATGTGTAAAGTCTGGGCAGTCATGTGTTTTATAAAAATGAATCAAATACATAGCTGTCAAGTAATTATTTCTTAAACATAGAATTACGTTGAATTTTCAGAAATTACAGAGAATTAGCACGACTATTAACAGCAAACAAGAGTTGTCTTACAACCCAGAGAGGTGCTAGGAAAGAACCCAGTGTATTCACTGGTAGGTCACAGGAAGACCAGCAGTTTGAAGTTTCAGATTTTAGCATTCCTGCCCCACAACCATTTCTCTCCCTCCATTTTGGGAAAAGAAAAACAAAACAAAAAAGCCAAACCTAGTCCGAGGTCAGGTGTACTTTGAAACACCAGGATTGTTTAGGATCATGGTTCTCCACTTAGTTGCTTCTTAATGAACTCCGAAGCTCTTTAAAATCTTGGTGCCTGGACCCCCAGTTGTATTGGAGTCTGCACGTAGAATCCAGATATCAAGTGTAATTTAGAGCTCTCAGGTGAGAGGGGGTACAGCGAGGGCGATTATCTTTTACCCAGGAGAGGCTGAACGATTGGCTAAGCCTTGAGCCGAAGAGTAGAATCTTGAGTTTTTTCAGTTAGTGGTTTTCTTTTGATAATCTCCACCTTTTGGGTTTTCTTTTTTTCCTCCCACTATCCTTTAATTTCAGGCAAGGAAAAAAAAGTTTTTTTTTTTTTTTTTTTTTCCATTTTCTTAAAAAGCAAAAGGGGAATTTAATGAGGATTGATTGAATCCAAGACTTCTCTGGTTTGTTTTGGCGAGAGATAGTCCAGAGACCAGATAAGGGGAAATTTTATCAAATTGTACATTTTCCTAGGAGCTTTCTAGTATTTAAGATGTTTCAGATTGCCAAAGGATTATGACCTTCCCAAATAATGAAAATTTGTAATGTATTACCCAGGCTCTTAAAAAAAATTACTCTTTTGTTTTTGAGACAGTTTTCTTCCTAGTCTAGGCTGGCCTTGAGAACTCACTACGTTGCAGAGACTGGCCTTGAACTCCTGATCTTCCTGCTTCCATCTTCCAGGTTCAAGATTTACAGGCATTTGTCACCCAATGGGGAATAGTCATTATTTTTGTGTCTCTTTTTGGTGTTTGAGAACATTTGAGCAAATTTTGAAAATGCAGTTGCTTAAATAATGAGTCAAATGAGATTCTTCTTCACTAGTGAAATGTTCCCTCTTGCATAACCAGTTTAATAAAGCGTTTTAAAGTTGGTCTTGCTTTAGTCAAAATTGCCACTGATTTATTCCCAGCATTGTAAAAAAGTCACTAATTCTGAATTAATTGCACGTGTCTAATGAGATTATCGCTTATATTCATCAAGAATACTGAAGGTTCAGTATTAACTGTGACCAAGGTAATTTAGTGAAGGAGAAAGAACTTCATAGGGATTTTCATTGTTTCTTCTTGTTGCCAGTGGTCAGAGGAAAGTTCTCTGGATGTCTTTTGTGAGCAAAAGTGGGAAAGTAACTGGCTCTTGATGGTAGAAAAGCCTTAAAGAATGAAGGGTTGTTTTGATTACTTTGTTGTTTCAAGGTTTGTTGTCATCATCTTTCTTTTGGTTGTATAGATCAAGGGTATGTGATCCAACCCAAACTCCAGGAAAACTGCAAATGAGAACTAGGCTTTGGTTGAAACTAAAATGCTACAAGTGTGGTATTTCACTGTATTCTAAATATTAAGAATGTCCAGAAACCATAGAGATTTCAGTTTTATTCCAAGTATTGAACTTGTAAAACATAGTATATTCAAAAAGTGATTTTTTTTTTTAGGAGCATCAAATCAGTTTTTCTGTTTTGAGTAATTTACTTAGAGCAAATTATTAAGTTGCTACAGATTACATTAAATATTTCTGTATAATAGTTTAATTTGTTGCCTGTGGATTTTCACATATAAAAAAGTCACCCAGACAAAATACAAACTTTGAGGAGGGGAAGTGAATGCAAAATTCCTAACCTAGAAGCCATTTGCAACTGATTCCTGACTCTCTCTAATGGATTGTCACTGGGTATATCTACTACACTCTCTTTGCCCAGGAGTAGTTGGCAACCACAAAACAGACTGTAGTGTGTGTGTATGTGCAATTTTTGTTTTGTCTTGGTATTTTTGTCTTACTGGTTTTGTTAATTTGTTTTTGAAAATGTAGTATGGAAAGGTTTCTTTATCTTTATCTCTGCTATGCAGACAGCAGGCCTTTGGTGTAAGTAAAACTATTGTTTGTTTCTGTATTATACCTGGGGATTTGTAGGCCTGCATTGCCTGGATGAGGCCTTATGTAAGCTAGTGATAGATCTATAAGCACCCAAGTCAGTATTAAGACTCCCAGCTTAATTTTCTTCATCTAAAGCTACAGTAGTTTTTGATTTGTTTTGTAACAGTCTTCTGAGTCTTGTTTCATAATTCACTGACCTCCCAAATTGGGATGTATAGTAAAATTTACACCAAATGGTAGATAATCCTTTTCCCATTTTCCTTTTCAGCATTCCCTTCAATCCTCAGGACTTAATTCCATTAATTCTTTTCTGTTGTCATTGTGAGGTGTGATTGCTGTTCTTAGGAGTTCACAGTTTCATACACACTATCATCTATGATAATACAGAAGTCCAAGAGGAGTGCAGTGGGAGCAAAAAGGAAGCCTATGGTCAAGTCCACAGTGAACACGAGGAAGAGTCTCTGAAGTGGTTTCTATAGAGATCTCCAGTTGTATACATAGACAGGTTACAGAAAAGTTGAAGCAAGGCCCTTGAGAGATGGCATAGCAATTAGGGGCACAAGTTGCTCTTCCAAAGGACCCAGGTTTTATTCCAGCACCAACATGGCAGGTCACAACAGCCTGTAGCTCCAGTTCTAGGGGATCTGATGCTCCCTTGTATCCTCCACAGGCATCAGATAGGCATGTGTGCATAGACATACAGCAGGCAACACCCCCCCCCCCATTGAAAAAATTAAGTGATGAAAGCAGCTAGAGGGTGCTTAAGTTTTTCAAATAAGGATATTAAGAAGTGTCATATATTTTTATCATTATAAAAAAAAAGTATTTTATAAAACTGAGAAGACGTAAACGCAGAGTTGAATAGATTACTTTCAGAAACTTGAATGTAGCTTTATGGTCAGTTGGTTTTTTTTTTTTTTTTTAATAAAAATGTACTGGCATTTGGACAGTTGACTTAGTTCAGAACATAATACTGAAATTTGAGCTGAGAGGAAGGAAAGGGAGTTTAATGGATTCTTACTACATATTTCTTTAATCCTCACAAGAGCTTTGTAAGACAAGTGTTATCCCTCATTTAAAAGTGAGGAAATAGTCTTAGTGGTTAAATAACTTACCTAGCTCACTCAGTAATTAGTAGAGCCTGAATTTTAATCCTAGAATTTTTTTCTCCCTCAGAAAGCCATGATTTTTAGCCTTCCTCACTTGTTGCTTATTACTGTTTTTATGCAAAACAGTTTATTTATAGGTCATTTTTTCCATCTATAAATTTGGCTAGAGCATACAAAAGCTTCTTCATTGAGTGTATGTCTCTGCTTAACTAAAAGTATGGTCTGCCTAATGAGACAGGAAATAAAAAATGCAGCAGCAGTGGTATTGTTTGGATTCTTACTATGTGTTTTGTACCTATTTTTGAACTACTGGCTTTTGCCAGTTTTAAGGCCAGCCTTTATGTTTTAGGCTGTACAGTGTCTTGAGACAGAAAGTCAGTTATGCATTTTCATGTGAAAAATACCAGGTTATTGTTTTCTGTTTGTTGATTGTGTCTTGTTATATGTAAGTTCTTTGTTGAATGTGGTGGCACCAGAGTATATTATTGTGGAGGCTACCAGTGAGCCTTCATTCTATCATAGAGCATTGTTTTTCACAGTATATCTTATGACTCGTTGTAAATCAACATTGTGCATGAGAAATATCATTGAAAAATGAAAGTGGAAATATAAATACATGTAAATGTACAGAGGGAGATAGTTTTTCCTGAATTATCTTTGAAATGTTTGTTCTCTGGATTTCACTACATCGTTTCACCATATTTCATATAGTGGGGGATTGGCAAGATCATTTGCAGTAAGTAAACTGTTAGGGAAACACTTTGCTGGAGCAGCATTTCTCAGCTGAAGCACTGTTGACATTTGGGCTACAGAATTTGTTGTGGGGGTTGTCCTCTGCATTGTAAACTGTTTTAGTCACATTCTTGGCTCATACCCACCCTATGTCAGTAGCACTTCTCCATTGGTGACAAACTAAACTGTCCCTAGACCTTCCCCTTTATCTCCTGGGGGACAGTGTTCATTATACTGAGACCTTTGTTGTGGAGCAATTATTCTGACCAGTTACTGTCTTGAATCCAAAAAGATAGCCTTCTGTGTGGGATAGACATTTTATCTATGATATATGTTACAGAAGCTAAATCTCCATTACTGCATAGTTACGTGATTTAGGACAAATTATTTAATACAAATGAATCTATTTTCTTCACCTGTTATATAAATAAAATTTTTTTTTTCTCTCAAGAAAGCACTTTTCAGATCTCACTATTTTTTTTTCCAGCTTTAAAGTATAGTTGACAAAATTATATATATTCAAGATATACAGTGGTATGGTACACATTTACATTGTTTAATATTTACCCACATCTAATTGATTAACCCATGTATTAACACAGTTATAATTTGTGTATAGGTAGAAGAAAACACACTTCAGATGTACTCTGTTAGTAACTTTCAAATACAGACTAGCTTGTTAACTGTAACAACTTTCTTAACTCATGAGTGTATTGTATACTTTTTGGACATTAAAATTTTATGGCTATTAATGTTTTTTATTAATGTCATGTCTACTAAGAATTACTTTTTCATCTTGGGGTTGAGAACAAATTTATAGCTTTTTGCTTGTTAGGATGGCTTTCTATTGCTAAGGCATGTCCCTATGCTTTCATACTAAGACTTTTTAAGCACCCCTAACACTCCCACCCCTGATTTAAACAAAATTACCCATGGTATTATTTGCAGATATTAGCCACTAATGAAGCTTGTTGTAATCTGGTATGATGTTCTGAACATTCTTAAAAATCTGAAGTGTGAATTGCTTCAAGTCTATTGTACATAATTGTTTTTAATATGAAAAGGAGCTGAGCATTATTCTTACATTGAAACCATATTTTGTGACGTGTGAAAACTGTGTGAAACTTTAAACTTCAGTGTCCTTAAATACAAAGTTTTATGGAAATAAATTAACAGTCATCTGCTTACATGTCATCTGTGATTCCTCTTTGGGCTGTAGCAGCTGAGTTGAGTACTTGGCGTAGGCCTCTAGTCTGGGAAAATTTAAATATTTACTGTCTTGCTCTACAGAAATGTTGACAACCCCTTTTCTAGATGATTGATTCATGCATTATGGTTAACTATTCATTGTCTTCTCTTCAGTAGAGTGTCAATCCCATGACAGCAGAGATCTTTATTTTGTTCCCTGTGTGTTCTCACGTACCAAGACAGCATCTAGCCCATCATAGCTGTTCACCAGTTACTGGAATAGAGCAAGATGAATTTATAAAAATGCGTATGTAAACGATAGTAACCCTGTGAAGTATAGGCATTTTGTTCCCAGTTAGCATCAAGTAGAAACAAAGACATTGAGAGACAAAAGTTCCCTACCTAAATAGATAGAGCGGGTCTCTTAGAGAATCTGTGGATCTCTCTGATTCTTATGATAATACTGCCTTTTAAAGAAGATACTTAGTTATTTCTGTTCTGTGTAGATTGGCTTTATTTCATTCTTAATGCCACCTATTTCAGTGTCCTTCCATCACAGTTCTTACTGTGAAAGGCTAGTACTCCTCTTAAAGAAGACAGAACCACACTTTGGAAAGAAGCCTAAGAAGTTTGGTGTTAGTAACATTTGCCCTCTAATTTATCTACCTGTTGTATTTAACCTAATTGTTTCCCATTTAAAATGAATTTTGTAATTAGAATTGAACAATAGAAGTTAGATTTAATATAGATAATGGGAGATTTGAATATTGCTTGAATTTATTTGTGTATTTATTTAGGCAGGGTCTTGGTACATAGCCCTGGCTATCCTGGAACTCAGTATATAGACCAGTGTCTTAAGTTAGGGTTTCTATTGCTGTGAAGAGACATTTTGACCATGGCAACTATTATAAAGGAAAACATTTAATTGGGGTGGCTTACAGTCCAGAGGTTTAGTCTGTTATCATGGTGAGACAGGGCAGCATCCAGGTAGACGTGGTACTGGAGAAGAAGCTGAGAGTTTTACATCCTGATCCATAGACAATGGGAAGTGAACTGGCACACTGGGCATAGCTTGAGCATAGATGAGACCTCAAAGCCTGTTTCCATAGTAACACACTTCCTCTAACAAGGCCACATCTCCTAATAGTGCCATTCCTTATGAGCCAAGCATTCAAACACATGAGTCTGTGGGGGCCATATCTATAGAAACCACCACAACCAGGCTGGCCTTGAACTCAAAGGGATCCACTTACCTCTGCCTCCTAAATTTTGGGAGTAAAGGCCTGTGCCACCATGCTTAGTTTACTTTGAATTTTGAAACAAATTTCTTGATGTGTGTGTTTTAGTATTAGAATTTAATTTTCTATTAAGTGTAAAAGCTTGGAATTACACTGGAATGGGAATTTTCCTTCAATTTGAATGCTAGAATTTAAAAAAATGATGGCATACTTAAGGTGTTACATATTTATATCAGTTTTCTTAAAAATATACTTCTCTTGTGGTTGTGGTGGCTCATGCCTTTAGTCCCAGCTCTTGGGGTGCAGAAGGCAGGTGGGTCTCTGTGAGCTTGAGACCAGCCTTGTTTACATAGTGAGTTCCAGGCTAACCAGGGCTACATAGAGAGAGAGAGACCTTGTCCCCCCCCCCCCCCCCAAAAAAAAAAAAAGTGTGTGTGTGTGTGTGTGTACATATGTACAGTTTTCTTAAATTATCTAGTAAGATTCTATCTAATAGCTCTATATTTTATATTTACTTCCTAAACAGATCAGTTTCATCTTGACACTAAAACTTACAGTGAAATATTTTCCCAGTTTTAAATTGTAGTATAATAACATGAAAAACATTTTGAACAAAGAAAAGGAAGCCACATTATTCTAAGCTTACTCTTCTAATGTAAGTGTCTTGGGTATGATTTCTGATACAGATAGAGTAATTGAAAATTAGACTTGGAGGGAACTGGGTCTGATCATTTTTACCTGGGTAAACTATGTGACGTTTTTTTCCTTTCTCACCAGGTATTTGAGAATGCCAGCCAACATCTTCTTAGTCTAAGGGACTCTAAAATTATACATCTATGAATTATTTTTTTATGAATTTCCTTTATTTGTACTTTGACATAATCGATGTAAAGGAACTATCTTGATATATACAAAAATTTAGGTATTCATTTGAATGTTTCTTGTTACATTGTCTTACGTTTGCATCTATTTACTATGTCTTTTAAAATTTTTATTCAGCTTTCTAAAACGAACTTTTCCAACAACAATGACTTCCGTGCTCTTCTCCAGTCTTTATATGCTACTTTCAAGGAGTTTAAAATGCATGAGCAAATTGAAAATGAATACATTATTGGTTTACTTCAGCAACGCAGTCAGACCATCTATAATGTCCATTCTGACAATAAACTCTCTGAGATGCTTAGTCTCTTTGAAAAGGGGCTGAAGAATGTTAAGGTGAGTTGAAAATTCCTATGTAACTATTAGAAATAGTGCCAACCTGTCATTGTAATTTTTATTAGCAACTTTAGGAAATGGTATTATTTTAAAAATATTACATTTATTCATGATGGCTAGGAAGACTGTACATCAGGAATGGTTACAGTGGAGGCTTGTAGTAAGGCGGAGAGATAAAGGTCAGCTCTGAATGCAAGAAAAAACAGGAGTTAAGAGCCAAGAAGCAAGAGCTAGTAGATGGAAAATTACTGAGAGAAAACATTAGGACCAGGAGAATTCCTGTTGCATTAACTCTTTAGGATTTTTGCTGAAGATAGGCCAGGGTATTACATCGTAGAGGCTGAGGGGGTAGTGAGGTATTTGTTTAGGTACTGCCATAGTCACATACTGAAAGTAGATGATGATGGTTAAACTGACTCAGTAGGATTCTTCCCAAAATTGAACTGAGGCTAAGGACAGAATCTAAGGTCCCATTTAATTGGAAAGAGGATTCAGAGGATCTGGCTCAGGTATGGTGAGAATCTTTGGAAATTGGCTCTTTATTAATGCCTAGTAAAGTCTTTTTGGTGAACACTGACCATCAAATTTTAAAGTTTTGTAAATTGAAATTTTAATTACCATGAAATTGTTACAAACATTTGCCAAATCTTAAAAAAAAAAAAAAGCTATCAGTGTGGGTACTGATGACTAAAGGTATAATTTTTGTGTAGGATAACACTTCAGTTCCATAAATTTTATTTAAAATTAAAGATGGGGCCAGAGGAGGCATGTATCTTTAATCTAGTACTCTGGAGGCAGAAGAAAGTGTGTCTTTATGAGTTCAAGGTCAGCCTGGTCTACATAGTAAGTTCCAGGCCAGCCAGGGCTACATAGTGAGACCTGTTCTCAAACAAAATAAAATTGAAGGTGGAAGATGTAATTCAGTGGTAGAGTTCTTGCCTAGCATGAGCAAGGCCTTGTCTCCAGTCTGTAACAGTGGGAAAAAAATGAAATGGCAGCTGTAGTGTTTACTGGGTTTTATTTTTCCCTATTTTAGGAAGCAGAATGGTTAAAGATGATGATTTCAGTTGTATGGCATGAATGGAAGCACTTGTCTGAAATTCTAGTAGTCAGGAAAATGAGGCAGGAGAGTCACTAGTTCAAGACCAGCCTAGGGTACATAGTGAGATTTTTATCTCAAAAACAAAGTAATATTGAAAAAGAAAATGAAATGCATTTGTGAGTATAGTTTAGGATGAGAATATATGTACATTTTATTAATAATATTTGTCTTAAAATATTTGGAAGTTAAACTTTGTTTAACCCTTTCAGTTCAGTGAAGCATAGGAGTAAGTTATGACTCCATCAAGCCACCTTATACCCTTTACTTAGAAATTTTGCTTTAGAAAGGTGATTCAGTAACAGGGAGGATTAATTTTGAGGGACGGAGAACACTCCAACTGAAGACCATTATTAAGAAATTCTACCAGTAGTCTCTGGAAGGAGGAACACTTGGTAGATATCCAGAGGGGAGGTGGTTGACTAGTAGAGGAAAGCATACTGGGTAGTAACGGAAGGGAGATTTACTTTTCTGTTGAGTACTCCCTGTGCTCTTGGTGTTTTGGATCATAGTCATGTATTATGTGGTCAGTGTTTCTGAACCAAAGTCATGGTTGTCACAGATAGAGAGGAAGGGTCATGCTTGAAAATGACGTAGGATGTAGCTGAAAGTTTTCCTGTGTCCCGGCTCCGTGGTCAGGACAATCTCTCATAGCCAGTCCCACAGGCCAATGTTATTTTTAAACTATGGCCATGGCAGGCTTCTTGCTATCAAGTTCTTATATCTTAAATTAATTCATTTCTGTAAGTCTGTACTTTGCCATGTGGCTGGTGGCTTACCAGTACCTTTACTTTTTGCTTCTTCTGGCAGTGGCAGTGACTCCCCTGCTCTGTCTTCTCCCCTCTCTCTTTAGAATGTCCCATCTAACCTTATTCTGTCTCACCATTGGCCGAACAGCTTTATTTATTAATCAATCAGAGCAACACATTTTCACAGCATACAGAATGACATCACCTGTCAGTAGGATCTAAGACCGATGGAATACTGTAATTACATAAAGTGGTAGAGGAAAGAGAAAAAGAAGTGAGTGAGAATGATATTGGACTTTGTATGTGAAAGAAGGCTAGGGATTAAGGTTTATTCTGAACTATTTATGTAATATAAGTGTGTATTTATTAGTAGGAGGAGAAGGCATTAATGAATTTGAAGAGCAGAAAGAAAGAACTAGTGTGAAAAAGAAATTTTATAATTATTAGGATACAAGTGTAATTGGAAGTCATATATCTGGATATGCTTAAAGGATGTGTAAAATCTCAGCAGAATTTAACGTTGAACTAAATATTAGAAAGTAATTGAATACATTATCTAAACAAAAAAGCTGGCCACGACAGCAAAGAAATAGTACTTGTCTTAGTTACTTTTTATTGCTGTAATAAAACACCCTGACCCAGAACACTTATCAAAGGGTTTATTGGGAGGTTACATTTCCAGAGGGACGGGTCCATAAACATCCCGGTGTGCCTGGTGCGTGCGTGTGTGTACATGTGTGTGTACGTACGTACGTACGTACGAGTGTGTGTGTGTGTGTGTGTGTGTGTGTGTGTGTGTGTGTGTTAGTGTTAGCAGGTAGGTGTGGTGATGGAAACTAGAGGCTGGGAGCTGAGTATTCAGTTCTTAAATCACAAATAGGAACCAGGAAGTAGAGAGACTGAGCTTGAAATTAACTGGAAATAATGAGAATTTTTATCCCTCAAATTCTGCCCTTTTAACAAGGCCTCACTTCCTAGCTCTCCCCAGACAGTGCCACTAATTGGGGACCAAAATTCCAATCCCAAAGCCTTTGGGGGAACATTCTCATTCAAATCACCACAGTATCAGTATATTTTTAAATATTTCATCATTTTGTCCGTTTTCCATAGTTTTACATTGAGGAGAGAGAAAAGATGGATAAGTTGCAGGGAGATGTGATTTTAATTTATATGTGGAAGAAATGTTTGACTATTGAGAGGTATCTAGAATTAGAATGATTTACTTTAAAATGTTTCTTCCTTTAGAAATGTTTATAGTAATATATATATATATATATATATATATATATATAGTAATAACTTGTTAGGATAACATAAAATATATTATAAAAACATTTTATAGTATATTTTAAAATATACTTGCTATATTCTAATAAAATTTAAAAAAAAAACACCTAGATTAGAGTTACTAAGGAATTCAAAACTTACTATTTTAAGGGCTGTGAGTGGGAGGTGGTGCCAAGGGTGAGGATACAGTATAAGACATGTTAGCAAGTGCTCCGGCACTGAGCTGCATCCTAGCTCTAAGGACATCTTTATGCTAAAAGAAAATAAGTTGACTTCCTGGGATCAGGAAAACCTTAACATATATTTGAGAATGTCTTACTCTGTTGCCCTGACTGGTTTGGAACTTGCTGTGATATCAGGCTAGTCTCAGATTTAGAAATCTATTTGCTGCTGCCTTCTGAGTGCTGACATTAATGATATACGTCTCCACTTCCTGCTAAATGTGTATTATTTTTTGTTCCTAGAATGAGTATGAACAGTTAAATTATGCAAAACAGCTGAAAGAGAGATTGGAGGCTTTTACAAGAGATTTTCTTCCTCACATGAAAGAAGAAGAAGAGGTAAGCAGATTCCTTGGACTGAAGTTACAAATGGTTTGGAGTCACCATATGGGTACTGGAAGCTAAACCCAGGTCCTTGGCAAGGGCAGCAAGTTGTCTTAACTGACAAGCCATCTCTCTAGCCCTAGTTTGAAAAACAAAACATTTATTATGCATTTGGGAATTGTTTCCCTTCCACCATGTGTTCTGGGAATTGAACTCAGGTCATCAGTCTTGGTAGCAAATACTGTTACCCACTAAGCCAACTTTTTGGCTTCTGGATACTTTTATTTTTTAAGCTGTAAATCATATATTGTGATTTGCAGTTATGGTTTCACCTTATAATTGGCTTGATAATGAAAAGAAATGCAACCTATTTTCTGAACTCTTCCCAGAATGGGAAGCATTGATTTGGTGATCGTTCATTGTACTTGATGGTATCTCATCCGTTTTTATATTGTAACAAGTATCCAGTGCTTAAATCAAGGTTAAGCTTTTTTTTTTCTTTTTCTTGAAAATAAGTTTTTCTTTTTCCTCTCACATAATATATCCTGGTTATGGTTTCCTTTTTCTCCCTACCTCCCCTCCCATGTAGATCCCCACCCCTTTTTTGTCTCATTAGAAAACAAACAGGTTTCTATGGGATAATAATATAATATAATATAAAGCAAAATCTTAATGCATCAGAATTGGACAAACCAAACAAAAAGAAGGAAAAGAGAAGGCAAAATCAGAGACCCATTTGTTTGCACACTCAGGAATGCCATAAAAACACCAAATTGGAAGCTATAATATGTGTGTAAAGGATCCTGTAGGGTAAAAAGAGAAGAAAAAATTATATGTGTGTATGTATATATAATATATATATGTACACATATATAATATATATATGTATATATATTATATTACACAACTATATCCTGTTCTGTAGACACACACACACACACACACACACACACACACACACACACACACATATACAGCCTGGCATGGCCCTTTGGAACCCTAAATCCCACCTTCAGTGATGCCTTTCTTTCAACAAGACCACACCTCTTAATCCTTCTTAAATAGTGCCATTCCCTAATGACTAAGCATTCAAATATGTGATCCTATGGGGGCCATTCTTATTCAAACCACCACAGGCAGATATTGAGCTAAATATCTAACAATAAATAACAAAATGATTGACTATTTAACAAGCTTGGTACATGAAAACCTGTTCTTTAAAGTTGTATAGAGGCCTGCAAAATCATAGAAAAAGGTCCTTTTTTTAATATTCTTTAAAAAATTTCAGCCGGGCGGTGGTGGTGCATGCCTGTAATCCCAGCACTCGGGAGGCAGAGGCAGGTGAATCTCTGTGAGTTCGAGGCCAGCTTGGTCTACAGAGCTAGTTCAGGATAGGCTCCAAAGCTACAGAGAAACCCTGTCTCGAAAAACCAAAAAAAAAAAAAAAAAGTTAAAAACAAAACAAAACAAAATGGGTTGGGGATTTAGCTCAGTGGTAGAGTGCTTGTCTAGCAAATGCAAGGCCCTGGGTTCGATCCTCAGCTAAAAAAAAAAATTAGATCGTTTAGTGGTAATAATTATAATTTTTATCTCTTTGAAACGTATGTTCATAATACTGAATTTGAGCCATTAGTAAAGGGTTTTGAGTAAATTGAAAATCTTTCCCTATAAATTCTTTTAAATTTAGGTTTTCCAGCCCATGTTAATGGAATATTTTACCTATGAAGAGCTTAAAGATATCAAAAAGAAAGTGATTGCACAGCACTGCTCTCAGAAGGACACCGCAGAACTCCTTAGAGGTCTCAGCCTGTGGAATCAAGCTGAAGAGCGACAGAAATTTTTCAAATATTCTGTGGATGAAAAATCAGATACAGGTAAGACTCATCAATTTTGACAAAACAATTTGTTAGTGTAGTGTTATTGACATTTTGTTATAAATTATAGATTTTATTTAAGAAACAATTGAATTCAGATTTAGTCAGTTTAAGCCATTTATTTTTACTTAAAAATATAATTGAGGACAGTAGTTTCTATTGTAGAATTTAGTGTTTATAGTCTTCCATCTTGTAGGCTTGGGTTCCATGTAGTATAGTGTTTCTTGAGTAAATTTGTAGGTATAAAATAAGTACTATTTTTGACCATTGAAAATTCAGGACTGCTATGTTCAGAGTAGTATTACCGTATCAGACAGCTTTCTGAGCTCTCTTGATCATACCGACAGTTTTAAATTTTTTTCTTTTCTTTCTAATATATGTATATGGGTGTATATAGGTGTTTTGCCTGTTGTATGTCTATATCCCATGTGCATTCAGTGCTTGCATAGGCTAGAATTGGGCATCAGATTCCCTGGGACTGGAGTTACAGTTGGTTGTGCACTACCATGTGGCTCCTATGAATGGAACCTAGATCCTCCAGAACAACCAGTATTCTTAACCTCTGGTCCATCTCTCCAGCTTTACAGTGCCATCTTTTATTTTTGTGTATTTTCATCAGTTTTCAAAGTCAGTTTACTTAAAAGCATTGTCCTTTGACTTAGGATTCAATGTAGAATTTTTGAACTTTATAATGGCATGAAAGTAATTTATATACTTCAGTTTTGCATTTTGATCCTTTTTCAGCCTAGTTTATGTGCAGTATAAAACTTAGTAAATTTCTGAGTGCTAGGCAGCAGTGAGCCATAGTTTTTGTCAACCATATCCATTCCAGGGGTCAACCATGTCATTCATGTTGTTCAGTTGATACTCTACAGCTCAACAGCTGTGGTCGTTGCTAGGTTTTGATGCACTTTTGTTCCTGGACAAATTTAACTTATTGGGGATATAACTTCATTTTGAGTTAAGGAAAGGAACATTTATAATTTTATTTTCATCTGATGTTTATCATTCTCTTAGTATAGCTCCAGTAATGTTCAGGATAGTGAGTATGAGAGAGAAGCAAAGCAAAGCTTTTCTGTGTAGTTACTTTAAGAATTCATACAAGAAATGCAAATAAAATAGATGCTTACCTTTTTTAATAGACTGTTTCCTTATTTTTATCTCAATAGCTTTGCTTTTTAAAATGTTAAAAATGTAGTTGGTTCCAGGCGTGATTGTGTACACCATTAACCCCAGCACTCTGGAGACACAGAAACAGACAAGTCTCTGAGTTTGAGGCCAGCCTAATCTACATAGCAAATTCCAGGCCAGCCTGAGCTACATAGACAAAAGATAAACAAACAGAAGAACCCAAATAGTTGGCATCCTTAGTCTAGCAGAAATTCTTCTGCTTCTAGATATCTAATGACAACGTTATTCCTGTAAAATTTTTTGAAATTGGTATTTTTCCAATACTAAAGTAGTCAGATTCATGTTTAAACAAAAATAATTTTATAAGTTGAAGCTATGATTAAACCCATAAAGCTTATGAGCTTTACTCTTGAAATACAGCTTGTGTCCTGGATACCACACCAAAGCCTGTTATGTCTTGTTTAATTGTTACTATAAGATGGAGTTTAAAAGCATCACACACATTTAATTTTCCCTCCCCTTCAAAGCAAATTATAGCAGCATTATGTTTAAAATATTTGGCATTTCAAAAGTGTCAGTTTAAAGTAGTTTGATCATAGTGTTTGTATAAGATTCTTTGTGAAGAACCAGATATACAAGATTCTCAAATTCTTTATAGTACTTTGGAGACAACTCATTCTTTAACACTCCATTTTCATTTTTCTTTCGGAAAAATGCTACCACATTACAAGATCATAGGAAGTTGTTTATCTAGTGACTTTCTACAATACTTAATAACAAATGCGTTCTTACCAGTGCACTAGGGACATTTATGCTTATTGAATTGGCACATAGTTTAAATAGGTTGAGGCATTTGTACATTAAAAAAATCAGATTTCATAGACCTTTTACATGGAATGTCAAAATCAAAGAGGGAAAATTGGAAGGAACTAACAGGAGCCTTAGTGCATGAATAGAAAATATGAGCATGTGTGTCATTAACAATGCTTGTAGATCTAATAATCTGCCTGAGTATATGCTTGATGATTTAAAGCAGTATAACCTGTTTGGTTCCTTTTTTAAATGATGCTGTTTATACTACAAAGTGAGTATTGTTTTTTCTATGACGCCTTTGTAAGAGGAAGTCAATTCTGTGTTCATTATTGTAGCTCCCACTGATGAAGTATGATCTGGGCCATGATAGTTTAACCCTACGGGTTCTTAACAAGTTCAACATCCCCATGTTACCTCTAATACGTGTTATTTCCTTTTCACATGTTGCAAGCGGGAAGGAATTAACTTCAGGCACTGGCTTTTACTTGCGTGATTATAATTTCTTACTGCATTGCTCACGTAGCCTTAATGTTAAAGATTTTCTTTTTTATTTCAGAAGCGGAAGTGTCAGAACACTCTACAGGTATAACCCATCTTCCTCCTGAGGTAATGCTGTCCATTTTCAGTTATCTTAATCCTCAAGAATTGTGTCGATGCAGTCAAGTCAGTACTAAGTGGTCTCAGCTGGCAAAAACAGGATCTTTGTGGAAACATCTTTACCCTGTTCATTGGGCCAGAGGTAGGTAAATGGGACTTTCAATTGGTTTAAAAAATACTTCAGTCTGCCTTTCTAGACAGATACTCACAGCCATTAATCTGTAATGCCAGGGAAGAGAAACTTTGAGGGTTTGGCCAAAAACCAGATTTTATAGTTGATGTGGTTTTAGTATATATTTTAGAAGAGCTAGCAATGGTGAAGTGTTTGTGAATAAACTATATAATTGCTACTGTTTCCTTTAGAATAACTAGGAAAAAAATGTGTCAGACAGAGTGTAAAAAACACTGGTAAAATGTTGATAATCATTGATGATAAAAAATGAGTACACAGATTCATTATATTATATCTTTGTATATATGACCATGGTTAGAATTTTTCAATAGAAAAAGTTTAAAGTAAATGTAATTGATTTTTAGAACTGTTAAATAATTGGATTATTTAAGTATTTTAAATAGAGACTCAGTTCTTACAAAATATGAAGGTGAGATACATACAGTTCTTGTTTGGTCATGGCTGTAAGTAACCAACTCTGGTTTTGTCTTTAACATAGCTTTTTACAGTGATGGCTAATGTATTGTTCTTTAAATTACATTAATTTCATTGTGCTAAGTTACATTCACAGCTGAAGGTTTAGAGAAACTTTTCTTCTCATATCCATGTAAAATAGTGATGACATATTTACAGCTATTGTGCACTACATTGTTTTGTTGCTGAATTAAAAGTGTCTTAAGGATCCGTTTAAAATTTTTATATGTTATATACTTTCCCCTTATAGGACATTTTGCAATGGAAATACATATTTCTTAACAAAATTTTGACTCTTAAATTTTGAGTCTTATTTAAAAACAGTTTATTCAGTAAAAAGTCAGACTCTTACTATGTAGCTCTGGCTGGCCTGGAGCTCAGAGAGGTCCACCTGTCTTTTCATTTGTCAGCACTATGTTTTGAAAAATATTCTTAATCTATTGCCTAAACTGACCTCATAATCTGTATCCTCCTGCATCACACTCCTTAGTGCTGGAATTAGAGGCACCTTCTGAGGTAGTTTTAAAATAAGATGTTCTTAGATATTTAGTGTTTTTGGAGTGATCAGAATTATTATTTTTGTATGGATTAATTTTTTCATATTACTTGTCGGATGGTAAAATTTGAGTAAAAAAAATAAAAAAACGCATATGAATACGTCAGCTTTTTCTTGTTTAGCTGTTTTTAATGAAGAATTAAGACAGATCCAAGTGATGGTGTGAATACCATCAAAGGTGATAATGCTGTGTTGATTTCATGAAGACACTGTATCTTAAATATGCTACTTCACTTTTTTTCTGTTTTTAACATATTTAGACCAAACCTTTGGTTAAAAATTCTTTTTGTTTATAATATTTTTGTCCCCGTCAGGGATATTTACAGTCTGGAAACATCTTTGCCTGTCCTAGTTCTGGTTATTATACCATCATCTAGTGCAGTGGTTCTCAATCTGTGGGTCTTACCCCTTCATGGGTCTCATCTGATATTTGCATTATGATTTATAACAGCAAAATTACAGTTATGAAGTAGCAATGAAAATAATTTTATAGTTGGGGGTCACCATAACATGAGGGACTGTATTAAAGGGTTGCAGCATCAGGAAGGTTGAGAACCAACTTCTCTAGTGTGTAGAGGCCTAGATTGCTGCTAAGCACCTTGTAATCCATAGGTTAGCAACTTAAGTCCAAGAATTACCGAGCCTTAGATGTCAGTGGTGTCTAGGTTGAGAAACCCTAAGGTAGATATAATCTTAAGAATTTCATAAATTGATGTTATTGTCTCTATCTTCTTGAAATGTAATACATGTACTGTAATTGTAGTATCTATACATTTATTGTTTCACTTTACCTCAGTGTGCCCATGTGCCCCTTGTACCTACTTGTGCACTGCTGGCCAGTCACTACAGAACACTTCATTAGTTGTCATCAGAATGAGGCTATTACTGTATCCAAAGTGAAGTTATTGTAGGGAAAAAAAGATAGGTTATTTCCATTTCCAGTCTTTTTTTTTTTTTTTTTTTTTTTTTAAATTGCATCTAGAGATACAGGTAATTATTTTCTTAGAAACTGAGTTACGATCATTAAGCTTATTTTTTATAAAGGGTATCATTGAAAACTTTTCCAAGAGAACAGACACATGGCAAGTATACAGCAAACTATGTAAGCTTTTGAAGTTCTTTTTCTTTAGTTTTAGGGAAAGGTTACTCTGGGAAATACTGTTGGTTAGTAATTACCATTAATTGAATTCACATAGTCATAATTATTTTTGTATGTTTTAAATTGAACCCTTTGTTTATATATGTGTAGTTTAAAAAAAATATTTCTAAAAGCAGCCATTGCCTGAAGTTCAGATGTGAATAGGATATTCTTTCTTATAATAACCTTATATCTAATTTGACTGTGTTCCTCTTGTTTATTCATTGTATAGGTGACTGGTATAGTGGTCCTGCCACTGAACTTGATACTGAGCCTGATGAGGAATGGGTGAGAAGTAGGAAAGATGAAAGTCGTGCTTTTCAGGAATGGGATGAAGATGCTGATATAGATGAATCTGGTATTTCATGCTTGGAATGAAAATTATTACATGATGTTTAAATAATTGACATTCTAGTTCATAATTATTAAGCCTCAAAATTCAGGTATTTTATGTTTTCTAAAGACTTTTAAAAAGCCTACTTCTCTGAAGAATTTGAAGGAACAACAAGTAAATTTAGAATTTCTTGTTAGAAGTATTTTTTAAAATAGAGTGATTTCTCTTGTGTTTTTATATTAAAATGGCAAAGTCAGAAAATGATGGCTATTTTTATGTAGCTATAAACTGTCTTCATTATAGTGCTTCACAGCTTATAATATATGATTTAGGGTTTCGGTTAATCAGTTCATCAGAATTTATTGAGTCATCTGTGGTTGAGGGGAGACAGGATAATGTTTTGTCTGTTTTTAAAGTCATATATTTGCCTTAAGGTTATTGTAGAGTTAAGAAATAATATGTATGAGAGACTGGGTTGGTGTAGCTTACGGTAGAGCACTTGTATAACATTGTAAAGCCCTGGGTTTAGTCTCCAGCACTACAGAAAAAAAAAATCATTTGTGAAGATTAATTGTCCTGCACAGTTTTGGGGTCCCCCCCCCATTAAGTACTGTAAGAAGGAGAGTTTGATAGTAGATAAAAATTGATCCCTACTGTTAAATAAATAGAAGTAAGGGAGAATTTAGAATACATAGTTCTTCCTTCAAGGTACATAGTGAAAATCCTGTAATAGAGATGCATAGATGATGCTTGGGAATATAGAGGAGGAAGGCAGATTCTGTCTTAGATACTCTTTTACATAGTATTTTCTAAAAGATCATAAAATAGTGAAAAACTTATAAATGAGAAATTTAAAAAAGTAAGCTAGTTTGGTCGATGATGTTTGTTGAAAATAAAAGCTACAGTGCTTTTACTTTAGCAGCTGATGTGTTTGAGATATTCATTAGTTGAGGAGAGAACATTTTGGTATAGTTTCAGGAGTTTGAAAATTTGTTTAATAAGGAAGAGATTCGTTGTTTTCATTAGCTTCAGTCATATGCTTATCTGTGGCAGGCAGTAGAGTGTGTATTTTAGATTTTATAGTAAACAAAGCACACCTAGGTAGGGAGGGCCACGGGGGAAAAGAATGAATTAGGAATAAAAGTGTGGTGGAATAAATAAGGTTTGCTGAAGTGATTTTTAGTGATAGTGTCCAAGTAAAGGACATTTAATACCAAGTTAAGGTATTTATAAAATACTTGAAAAAATATTTAGCTGTTACTCTTTTCACATAGATTCCTTTTAGCTACTATATTCTATTTTATTTTAAATAAGTCTTTAATATATTAATCTGCTTTGTGCTTAGATAACTCAGGTTAGGAGTTTAGGTAAGTATAGTAAAGATAGGATCCTGAAAGGTGATAAAGATTTTAGGTCCATTTATAATATGCTTTTTTTTTTTTTTTTTTTTTTTTTTAATAAAATTGGAGTTGTAGAAATTTTTGTTTTCCTTAATATTGGGGCTTAAACTCAGGCCTTCACCCATCCTGTGAAAATACTGTGTCATACTAAAGCTGTAGTTTGCTCGTTTGTTAGAGAGGTATAACTTGTTATAAACATTCAAGCTCTATAGAAATTGCTAAATCAAGTGCAAAGGACCATGCTCATGTTTCAATTCTTATGAGTGAAAGTGTCTTCTTTTGCTTGTAGATTCATGATGATTAGGTGAATGGAGTTGTTTCACAGCTCTTCTAGCTCTGTATTTTTTTAATTAGGTAGAATAACTGATGCTACCTTTAAGAATCTGTAGACCATTTATTCCTTTGTAGTCTCTGAAGAATTTTTACAGTTCTTTGACTATTCAGAATTCTCTTCAGAACTTTTTCTTGTTGTCTGAAAGTGAAATTGCTTGTGAAAGGGAGTTTGAGGGCAGCATAGAGTATTTCCTATCTAGTATTTGATGCATCCTTTGGGTGGCCTACTTACAATGGTGTATCTAGTTCTTAGATGTTTGAATTCATTTTACAGAAGAGTCTGCAGAGGAGTCGATTGCTATCAGCATTGCACAAATGGAAAAACGTTTACTCCATGGCTTAATTCATAATGTTCTGCCATATGTTGGTACCTCTGTAAAAACTTTAGTGTTAGCATACAGCTCTGCAGTCTCCAGCAAAATGGTATGTACAAATGAATACTAGCTTGAGTATTAAGAAAAATAGCAGTGAGACAACTTTGATTTGCTTATTGATGTTTATTTAAGAGGGAAAGAACAGTGTCTTCCCATGGGTAGATGTACACTGCTTGCTTCCATATAATTTCATTTCTTAGAGTATTCTTTGTAGCTTAGGAATCATTGCCTGTGCTATGAATAATAGAACTGAAATTAGGCAGGAAATCATTTATTTGGATTTATAGATGTAAAATGGTGAGTCTTAGTTCTATATAGTTTATTATAACATGTAAGGCATGGCAAGATGGTCAAGTAAGATGAAACCAGTTTTATAAAAGTTAAAGACTTCCTATATAAGATCTCCTTGGGTAGTCCTTAAAAAGGTAGACTTTTCAGGGTCTAATTTCTAAGAATCTTTTAGAAGATTACTAGAAATTTGAGCTCAGGGACTGGAGAGGTAAATGGCTTGTTTAAGTAAAGTGTCTTCTGTGCAAGCACAAGGACCTGAGTCTGGATCCCCAGCACGCACAGATATGTGTATAATGGCATGTGTCTGTAACCACAGTGCTGGGGTGGGGGGCAGGGGAAAATGGTGCAGAGACAGCAGATTCCTGGTGCTCTGCTGTGGATATCGCTCTGTGTAAATAAAGTTCTGATTGGCCAGTGGCCAGGCAGGAAGTATAGGCGGGACAAGAGAGAAGAGAATTCTGGGAAGTAGAAGGCTGGAGGAGACACCGCCAGCCGCCGCCATGAAAAGCAACATGTAAAGACACTGGTAAGCCACAAGCCATGTGGCAAAGTATAGACTAACAAAAATGGGTTAATTTAAGATAGAAGAAGTAGATAACAAGTAGCCTGCCATGGCCATACAGTTTCTAAACAATGTAAGTTTCTGTGTGTTTTCTTGTTTGGGTCTGAGCTACTGTGGTACTGGTGGGTAAGAGAGATTTGTCCTGACTATGGGCCAGGCAGGAAAACTCTTAACTACAAATGGCGCCCAACGTGTTGGCAAGAATTTCCACCTAAAACCTAAAAAAAAAAAAGATTCTAAAACAAAGCTAAAAAGAACTTCCTAGTTGTCTCTCTCAAGTTAATGGCAGCCTGCCGGTTTGAGCTACTGTGGCGGGTTTCTGGCATGTGCATCTGACCTACAGTATGGCAGGAATAAGGAATCTATAAGCAACACTTTACTCTGCTGCATGGTGGATTTAGCCTTTGCTAGTTAAAAAAAAAAAAAAAAAAAAGGTTTCTAGGCTATGTGCTGCTTTGATAGAACTGCTTCTGATAGTTGATGGTACACATGGCTCCAGACCCAGAGCTGGCGGTAAACTGTACCACCGAGTGCTCATTGGCAGCTGCACTAGTAGAACCTGTGGCCTTAGAGTTCAGGGAGAGATGATGAAGGAAGAAAACAGTGGGGATTAACTTCTGGCCTCCATGTACACCATACAAACCAAAAACGAATTTGAGCATAGAGAATGTCTATTTTAACATGTTCTTTGAGGGAATTTTTTCTTCAGTATGCATATAGACTTAGCAAAAAACAGTGAGTTATATTTGGTATTGTCTGTTGCTTATCTAACTAAAGCTCTACATGTCCTCATGGTGACTTTTCTTTTCTTTCTTAGGTTAGGCAGATTTTAGAGCTTTGTCCTAACCTGGAACATCTGGATCTTACCCAGACTGACATTTCTGATTCTGCATTTGACAGGTTATTTATTTTAAATATCTAAATATAATGAATTTTGACATTAAATCAGTAAAAATATTCTCCGTTTTCTTGTTTGTATAATCACTGTTTACTCATACTATTTTATATTCCTACTAAATTCCTGCCATGTATGGCTGTAACTTGATAGAACACTCCCAAGTTTTTGCTTCTTGTTCACATATGGCAGCTGATCCAGAACATTGGTACTGCCATCTGTATGTCATGCCTAAGCTTATGAACCTTGCTTTGTAACTGTCTAGATCACTATTAACTGTTTTCAAGGTTTTATTTCAGTTTTTAGTGCCTTTTGTCAAAGCTCCCTTTTAATTAATGGTTTTTCTAGTTTAGTTGGTTTGTTCAAGCCATATTCTTTGCAAACGATTCTTTCTTGGAGGCTACTAGTTTTCTTTTTGTTTTAGCTTCCTGTTTCTTCCAACTTCTGAAATATCTTATTTCAGAGGAAGAGAGAGATTCTTCTACCCATTTCTACAGTTTGTTTCCTTTATGTCTTCATTATGCAGTAGTTCCTTTTTTCATGTGTGTGCTGCCTTTCCTCTACTGCTCACTTTTAGAACAGAAAACGTAAGTCTCTTCTATTCATGTCTTTCTCTCATCCTATCCTTTACTAGGTTAGCAATAATACTTGTTTTTTAATTACTTGCCTTAGTATCTTTTTTGTATTCCTAGCACTAAAAATATTCCCTGATGATAGAAATTCCAGAAATGTTTAAATGATGATTTTGTTTTTAAAATAATTCTAACGCTTTTCTCTCTCTCTCTTTCTTTCTTTCTTTCTTCCTCTCTCTCTCTCTCTCTCTCTCTCTCTCTCTCACTCTCTCTCACTGTGTGTGTGTGTGTGTGTGTGTGTGTGTATAGTTTAATGCTTTTGAGGAATTTAATAGTCTTGCTCCCTCTTGTAGCTGGTCTTGGCTTGGTTGCTGCCAGAATCTTCGGCATCTTGATCTGTCTGGATGTGAAAAAATCACAGATATGGCTCTAGAGAAGATTTCTAGAGCTCTTGGAGTTCTGACATCTCATCAGAGTAGCTTTTTGAAAAGTGCAGGCAAGGCTACTTCAACTCCATGGACAAATAAAGACATTACCATGCAATCCCCCAAGCAGTATGCCTGTTTGCACAGTTTAACTGACAGAGGAGTTGGCGAAGAAATAGACAATGAGCACACTTGGACTAAACCTGTGTCTTCTGAAAGTTTCACTTCTCCTTACGTGTGGATGCTAGATGCTGAAGATTTGGCTGATATTGAAGATGCTGTAGAATGGAAGCACAGAAATGTTGAAAGTCTCTGTGTAATGGAAACAGCCTCCAACTTTGGTTGTTCCTCGTCTGGTTGTTACAGTAAGGACTTTGTGGGATTAAGGACTAGTGTCTGTTGGCAGCAGCATTGTGCTTCTCCAGCCTTTGCATATTGTGGCCATTCATTCTGTTGCACGGGGACAGCTCTAAGGACTATGTCTACACTCCCAGCGACTTCTGCAATGTGTAGAAAAGCATTAAGGACTACATTGCCCAGGGAAAAAGACTTAATTTATTCGGGGAGTGAAAAGTCTGACCAAGAGACTGGACGAGTACTTTTGTTTCTCAGTCTGTCTGGATGTTATCAGATCACAGACCATGGTCTCAGGTGAGTAATCAGTTCCAGTTGTTAGGAAGTGGCCATATTCTTATTCTCAGATGGAATATTATATTTTTGATCTCAGTTTTACATGACTTATTTAAGCAAGTGACTTGTTAAAAGTGTGGGAGCAGTAGTGTTTCTGATCCAACACAAAGTTTCATTTTAGTTCAAATACATTGTGAAATATAGAAGAATATACATTTAGAAATTTAATTGCTTAGTAATTGGCTATATTACATTTTGTAATACATTTTGGTGGGTAGATGTATAGGTTATTGTCTCAAGGACATTACAGAAGTAAATTTTATATTGAGGACTTTGGAAAGCATGTCTGTTAGAGTTTGGTGTGATTTTTATAGCCGTGAAGTGCTAGTGACCCAAATTGCTGTTGATCTGTATCTGCTCATTGCTGTTGTTGAGACAGTCTCAGTAAGTAGCCTTGACTGGTCTGCTACTTGCCTTGTAGACCAGTCTGGCTTTGAACTCACAGAGATCTACCCAGCTCTGCCTCCTAGGTGCTGAGATTAAAGACAACACTTGCTGCTATTTTGAGCTAAGGTGTCACTCTCTCCCAGGCTGCCCTCATACTAGCTGTAATCCTATTCCCAGCACCTACATGGGAGTTTATGAGAGCTTGAAACCCTCTGTACCTCTAGTTCTAGGTGACCTAGTACAGTGCTCTCTTCTGTCCTCTGCAGGTACCAGGTACCGACTTGGTGCAGGCATATCACATCCAATTTCGACACTGCTGGAGATCAAACCTAGAGCTTTGTGTATGCTAGGCAAGAATGCTAGCAGCTTAGTAACATCCCAGCCCTATAAGTACAATCTTTAGCATAGTATACTAATTGCCTGTCTTCTGCCCCCCCCCCCCTTTTTTAGTGGAGGCAAATGCAAATGTTTAATAGAATGCAATTTGTAGGCACATTACATTTATTTAAATAAAACTAGTAGTGGCATCCCTGACTGACAAAGTATAGAGAGGTAACCCATTTTGGGTACTGTGACTTTTAAGAGTGTCTTTCTCTCTATGTGTAAAGTGCCTTTCTTCAAACTGTTTTGTCTTTTTTTGTGGAGGCCTGTAGGTGGGGGTAATGTCTTACTTAGGGTTTTATTGCTGTGAAGAGACACTATGAGCACAGCAACTCTTATAAAGGAAAACATTTAATTGGGGCTGGCTTATAGTTCAGAGGTTTAGTCTATTATCATGGCAGGACATGGTGGTGTGCAGGTCGACATTGGGTGTAGCTTGAGTATATGAGACTTCAAGGCCCATCCTCACAGTGACACACTTTCTTCAACAAGGCCACACCTCCTAATAGTGCCACTCCCTATGGGCCAAGCATTCAAACACATGACTGCATGGGGGCCATTCCTAATTCAAACTACCACAAGGAGTAAGGGATTTATTTCTACCCATTATTCCAGGTAGTCCAGGCTGACTTTAGATTTACTATGTATACAAAACTGGCTTTGAATTCCCAATGATCCCGACTTTTCTCTCTCAAGTGCTCGGATTATAGACCTATGCCACAATTCCCATCTCATTCAAACTCTGTTGTTTTACACTATTCTTCCAGATGCTTTTTAAAATCTGTAAGACACTCAGTGTAGCACCACATAGTGAAACTGTTTCACAGAGGCTGTTAGCATCTCTGAAGGCCCACTGCCATTCATTCTAAGTGCCATTTGGTCATGGGATGCAGCAGCTAAAAGTAAGTTCACATACAGTGTGAAAATATTCCATTGTATGTCAGTTGTTTCATCAAAAATACAATGCTGAATACTAGAGCATGGTTATATGAGGTATACTTTATTTAAGCTGTGGGTATCTACATTCTTCATGAGTCACCCTGTTTCCTCCTAGAGTGCTGCTGTAGGGATGCTGGATATTGCCACCTCCCATGGGGTTGTCAGGGCCAGCTTATGTTGCTTGCTCTGGCTCAGGATAGAATAAGGGGGAGCAGAGTTGTGCACTTGCATCCCAGGCTTGCCACTCGAGCCTGATTCGGGCTTTTACAGGCTCCAGGAGAGTAACATACCCATTGCCTCTCAAAGGCTGCTCAAAGGCCTTGAGTTGTATGAATAATCTTGACCTTCAGTATACTTCTTGTAAGGGAGAAATTACAAAGCTTACTATAGAGGAGATAACTGCTCCTAAAACAGCATAATCTTCATTCATACCAATTTGTCATTTGTTCCTTCTTTCACCCCTTTGATGAGCCACTATTCACGTACCAAAACCTTCCAGAGACCTGCTGCACAGCATTTGACTTTGACATGTCAGACTAGAAAGAGATGCCATATTCAGAGTGTAGGTTCTGAGAGCAGCTATTCTGAACTAAGATTGCAGAAACCTGTGTGGTGCTTGAGTCTTGGAAGGGGGTCCATCTCTGAGGCAGACTTGGTGCCTCAAAAAACTGGTGTCTAGGGCTGGAGAGATGGCTCAGTGATTAAGAGCACTTGCTGCTTTTGTGTTCAATGTCCAGACCTACTCACGTGCCTCTGTAACCTCAGTTCCAGAGGATGCGATGCCCTCTTCTGGCCTCCACAAGCAAACCACCCATACATATAAAATAAAATTAAACAATAAAACCCAAACTAATGTCACTGACTCCGAGGCACCTGTCAGCACCATAGGCCCAGGGGCCTAGGTTTTAGTTTCCACAGGAGACTGTGCCATCTCAATCTGGGAATAGTAATATGAATGCTTAACATGACCAAGGCACCATTTTCTCTGGAGACAGGGTACTACTTTGCCCAAGGTATGGGGCGTAATCATGGTGACAAGAGCATTCTTTGGAATTCAGGATCATGGGCCACTAGCAGGGGTGACTCTAATCACAAAACCTTAGGGATAGAAGGATGCCATCAGTACTTCTCTCTGGTGCAGGGCATGTTCAAGCAGTTGTATTTGGTTCCCAAACGATATAATGTAGTTGCTGCTTGGATAGGAGATGGGACACAGTATTGGCTCCCTCTGTGGCATATCACAGCTGTGTGGTCTCTGGTTAGCTCTGTCAACTCTGTTTAATACTTATGAGGACTTTAAGTGTTCTAGGTGCTGTGGGGTTGCTGGAGGTCCTTACTTCCCCTTTCCCTACAATAAGAAATTCATCCTAGTTGCTGGTTGTAGATTTGGCTGTGGAGATGAGATATCCTTTTTCATTCTGAATGAGGCTGCTCTGAGCCCTGCAGTCTTCAGAGTTTCTGGCATACTGGTCCTTTTACTTGTGTCGGTTTCATCAAAGTGTGGTTTTTCTTGGTTTTCTTGCTGTCTTTGGGGGAGGGACTAATGGTTAGGGCATTTAGTTGGCTATCTGCTGACATCTCAAAACTCTTAAAGTTGCTGCTTACTAGCTCTACCATTGTATCAGGTATTGCTCTGTTTGTATTGACTGATGCATTTTTCCTCCCAGATTGTTTTTATATTTAACAGTTTTGGATTTGGGACTTTGTTTTATTCTTTAATAATTACTCTCTGTGAATCACTATTGTTTGCACCAGTTTGATAACTTACACATTTTCCTGTGGCTTTTTCTTCTCTTTGTATGCTTTATTAATTGTTTAAGTGCACCTTTCCCTGGTTGAGGGCAGAATTTGTTTATTATTCGTCTTTTTGTTATTTCAGCTTGCTTCTGGTGTACTTGGGTTATTTGTGACAAGACACAGATGAGGGAGATCTTTCTAGAATATGTTTTCTTGCCGTTTGTTACTATACCTCTTAGTCTTTCATTGATTTATACTACCTTTGATTAAAGCCGTTTTTATAGCCTTTGCTTTTAAAAACCTTTGTAATTTTGATATCTTTAATTTTTACTACTCATTCTTTCCCCTAAAGACACACACACACACACACACACACACACACACACACACACACACAGACATGCGTGCACATACACACTCTATCCCTAAACAGCTGTTCTCTCAGTTTTTATGCCATTGTCTTCTTTTGTCTTTATTAATTGAATTTTCTCTTTGTAACATAGTACTATGGTCTAAATTCTCCTTATTCTCTCATAGCATATGCCATATGCCATTATGTGAAACCTTTTTTTGACCTCTCAAAACCTTTCTGGGTATTTCCAGAAGAGTATTCTTCATGTGGTATTATAATTGCTTGTTTGTATTCAAAGTTGTTTGTTTTCACACTAAGGGCCAGTAAAGCCAGTGACTGTACAGATTATTGATTTAGGCATACTTTTAATAGAAACATTTTACATTTCATTCCATTTGTTTTGCATTCAGACACTATTTGAGCTCTTTTAGACTACCCTTTGAAGGGTACTTTTTTTTTTTTTTTATTGTGAACTGCTAAAGTTCCTAGACTGTATGAATTAGTGAATTTTAAGTATTTTTTTCCTTTAAAAGACCTTTCTTGGACCAGTTAATCACAGCATTTAGGACGCTTGGACAAAAGAATTTTGAACTCCAGACTGTCCTTGGCTCTGTGAGTTCAAGGCCAACTTAAACTATATAGTGAGATCCTGTCTAAAAAAATTCCCTCATTCCTGTCAAACCAGTAGATTCTGATCAACTATCATTGTTAGCCTGATGTCTAGAGAGATGACAAAATGGTGGGAAGAATTCTTTAAAATTAGAATATAAGATAAAGTAGATTTAAAACATGCCCTTTTCAATCCTTAGCCTTCAGTGTCCTCCCTGAGTATCAATATTCCCATTGTCCTGGCTAGATGTGGTGGCATATGCCTGCAATCCCAGCTCTTAGGAAGTAGTAGATGGAGAATTGCTGTTCATTGACAATCTGTTTTGCACAGTGACTTCTAGGCTAATCAGTACTATCTGGCAAGAATGTCTCAGAAAACAACAAAAATTCATAGTTCTTTCTCATTTCCATAATAGTTTACATACTTCTGACATTGGTTCCTAATTTTTTTATTTTGTTTGTTTATTCGGAGCTGAGGACTGAACCCAGGGCCTTGCACTTGCTTGCTCTACCACTGAGCTAAATCCCCAGCCTGGTTCCTAATTTATTAAGCTGCATTAATTTTAAAACTAAATTTGGTATATTAGTTTCTTAATTTATTTCTTCTGTTTCCAGTTATCCCGTGTTTTCATGTTTTAATATTTTAATTATTGCATAGCAATTTGACATTCTCAATTTTATTCTTGATATATTTTAATCTCTATTGTGGTTTTTATACTTGAATGTAATGTTAGGTTTTCTTTTTAAACACTGAAGTGAATTTACATACTATTAAATTTACCATCATTAAGCCCCTTTTAATTTATCTTCATCATCCCCCCCAAATAGAAGCCCATACTTACTACTAGTTACTCCAGTTCTTCCTTGTCCTTAGTTGCTGGCAGCCAGTTCATCTACCAAGCATCTCTGTAGGTTTACCTATTGTTAAATGGCAGTATTTAATGTTTGCTTTTTTTTCCACATATTATAATGTGTTTAAAGGTCATGCAGATCATAACATGTCTATACTTCATAGCTGTATAACATTTAATTATATGGATATACTGAATTTTGTTATCCATTCATTAGTGAGCATTTGGGGTATTTTTGCTTTTTGTCTCATGTGACTAATGCTGCTGTGGACAATTATATGCTCGTTTTGGTATAAACATGTTTTCAGTTCTCTTGGGTGTGTAGGAATTATTAGGTTGTTGGGGGCACGGAGGTCCTTGTACTCATAGAGAGGCACTAAGAGAACCAGGAGTGTTAATCATACAGGGGTGTCTCCCCAATGGAGGGATAAAAATCAGATACCTGCATTCCATCCAAAAAACTCAGGGTGGATTTTGTTAATGACCTAGTGACCTTTCTGCTCTCTGTGGAGGTAGACCTCGTCTAAATTGCCCAGAAAGATTATCTGAGACTCTCTTGTCCCTAGACCATTACCATCCTTGGGGAGATGTCATTGGTACTTTATGGCCTGCTGACCTTATGCTATCAATCAGAGACCACACTGGATTCTAGGTCTTTTAGCTTCAGACCCCACCCTCATGGTCACATGTACTTTGTAAAAGAGTTTCGGAGAGAGATGGCTCAGTGGTTAAGGGCACTGACTGATGTTCCAGAGGACCCAGGTTCAATTCCCAGGCTGTCTGACCATGCCAGGATAAAATAAAATTTAAAAAAAAAAAAAAAGGAGTTTGTATGTAGTCATACTTTAAGCTTTATTGTGCACCTGGAATTGGACAGTACATCTTTAGGTCTCAGTGAATTCATGTGAGAATTGAGTTACTATAATGTTCTTATAAAGCAAGATGTTGTATGCTTATTTACTAGAGTCTTCAGGAAAAAAATCTAGAACAGTTTTTTGAGTCAGATATATTTCTCCCTAAGGATGGGTCAGTTATCGGTGTTTTATAAAAAATTTTAATTGAGAGATCTGTAAAATATTGATCTAGTAGGCCATTGCAATATTAAAATTTTCAAAGGTTAGTATTTCCTGACTGTCACATTATTTCTCTTGCAGGGTTTTGACTCTGGGAGGAGGGCTGCCTTACTTGGAGCACCTTAATCTCTCTGGCTGTCTTACTGTAACTGGTGCAGGGCTGCAGGATTTGGTCTCAGCATGTCCTTCCCTAAATGATGAATACTTTTACTACTGTGACAACATTAACGGTAATGCCTTTTAACAGAGAGATAACTTTGAAGAATGCATTTACAATTTTTTGGCAGTTCTAATAATTTTTATAGTTTTTATTTGCTTTCTAGATTCCCAATTGCACAAATTGTCTTGCTTTCAAGTTTACTCCTTTAAATTTAATAAAACGATTTGGTTCTCTAAGGATATAAAATCAAAATACTACATGTTTTTTCTTACTTCTTATCCATTCTAATGGACTTTTTGGCATGTAAGAATTTAAATCATTTTAAAATGACAAGTTGTTATAGAAATACTAAGATTATTTTAAGATTTTTGGGACTTCCACTGTAGTATTCTAGCACTCACCATTAACAATTTAAGAGTGTTGATTTTCTAGACACACTGATTTCTTAGGAATGACAGACTCATTTTCTCACAGCACTGCTTTATCCAGTGTGGTAGATAGACAAAGGAAGATTTTGGTAATGTAAACTCCTCAGGATCCCTGTGTCTTGTTTCATATTAATCTCCCTCAAGACTGAAGAGAGTAGATTATGCAGTATTGAGAAAAGACTGAGATGCCTTAGGCATGACCAAAATTCCTATACTGTTTTAGAAGTTGATTCCTGATCTCTAAACCAATTTGAAAATCATGAAGAAGGAGTTGGGGATGTAGCTGTTTGAAAGAGTGCTTATTTAGCATGCATGAAACTCTGGGTTTGAGCCTCAGCACCACATAAAACCAAGAGTGGTGGCTTGTGCTTATAATTAATCCCAGCACTTAGGAGGTAGTGTCAGGAATTCAAGGACATCCCTTGCTTCAAGTCCAGCTTGGGTTATGTGAGACCCCATCTTAAAGAACCCACTCCCCCCCTCAGTTAAAAGTCTGTTGGTTAGAGCATGCAGGAGGTGGTGGCACACGCCTTTAATCCCAACACTCAGGAGGCAGAGGCAGGTGGATCTCTGAGTTCGAGGCCTGCCTGGTCTCCAAAGCGAGTTCCAGGAAAGGCGAAAAGCTACACAGAGAAACCCTGTCTTGAAAAAAACAAAACAAAAAAATTATATTTGTTCTTTAGGCATTTGATCGTGTTTAGTAGAAACTGAATTGTTCAGAAGCATAATAAAGCTGCTCCTCACTTATTAATAAACAAAACAAATCATCCTGTATTCATAACTAGAAATAAATTTAAACAGCTCCATTCTATTATGTGCTTATCTTACACTGCATACTGTTGTTTTTGAGAGCCCAGTTATTCTAAAATGAGAAGGAAGATCAGAGTTTATCTCAGGGAGAACAATTGACAGGAGCCAGGGCAACTAAAGAAAAGAAAAACATTTTAGCATACAGAGAAGTTAGATAATTTCATATTGCTTGGGATTTAGATTTCTCTTAAAATAAATGAGACTAGAGATATCAGCTCTTTTATTTCTGGAAGAGCTGACATGTTCTTAACAAAAGCAACTTGGTAGTATCTTTGCTTTTTCTTGCTGGCAGTGGGGAAAAGAAATGAATGGGTTTTTTGGGGGGGGAAAGGGGGTTGTACCTACCTGAACAAAAAAACCAAAAGGATGTTCATGAATGGAAGTTTTTGTTATTAAAAATAAAGCCATAGGGGACTGGATAGATGACTTAGTGGTTATGTGGATGACTCATTGTTGTTACAGAGTACCAGAGTTTGGTTCCCAACAGTTGTGGGCGGCTCACAACTGCCTGTAGCTCCAGCTCCAGGGGATCCAACACTATCTGGCTTCTGTGGCCAATGCACTCATATGCACATATACCCATACACAGACATGTAATCTAAAAGAATAAAAGTAAATACAGCTTTAAAAAAGAAAGTTTCCCAAGGCATATAGGATGCATTTTAAGACAAATTAATATATACTTTTTAAATAAAATATTTTATTTGAATGTTACATTTGAATTGCCTATATAATTTCAGTATAGGTTGTATTTGGAAACATCTCATAACCTAATTTATTTTGCTTAGTGGATATAGATATTTTGGTGGGAAGTATTGAGTTTTAATTCAATTTTGCTATCTGCCTACTTATTTTGTACTTAAGTGTTTTTAAACTTCTTAAATATTTAGGTGAAAAAGTTAAGTGCTTAAAATTTTTTATACTTTCTCAATATTTTTATCTTAATCTGTTTTGAATATATACTGTTGGCGTTCCAAAGGAGCTATTTACGCCTTTGTTAAAAGAAATTTTTATTTCTAATTTTCAGTAGAAAATTTTAATTGAGAGATCTGATTTTTTTTTAAAGTTTTGAAAGGTATTTACAGTACTTGAAATAATACTAAATTTACTTTCTTGGTAGAGCATGATTTAGAAGAAATGGAAATCCTTTAAAGTTTACAGGGTGACTTCTCATATGCTTTCTAGGATTCTTGGTAGTTGCTCTTAAAGCAATAATTTGAGTCAGTCTTTTTTGTAAAAGAAGTACCTAAAATTGTACCCAGATGTAAAAGGTAACATCATTGGCATAGTACAGGAAATACTTGAAGGGTTAGGAGCCCTCATTTCTATTTTGGAAAGTAGTTACAATCTAGTACATGATTCAGAATAATGAGAAAGCACACATATTTGAAAGGAACATTTAATTTAAAACGTACTTTGTTAAAGAAAATCTACGTAATTACTACATTATTAGATATAAGAATTTAATGCTGATAAATGTTATTTGTAGATTAGATTAAATAGTGAATGAAAAGGAAGAATGGCCTGCATCCTAAGCACTGGCAGACATTGGCAAAGGTGTTAGCCATCAGCTATTCCATTTCTACTTTGAGCAAGATACTGTACTAAGCTCCGATGCCAAACACACACTCTGATTTTTCTGAATGATTCTCCATGATTTTTAAATTGTTACTTGACCTGGATATTCAAGGTGTCTTAGCCATAATATTTTCACAAATCTTTATCATTAAAGTAGTTGTTCTATGGCCTAGTTTTGAGCTCTGAAGAACATTTGAACAATGTTAGTAAACTTTCTTGTGCTGCTTTGCATTTCAGTTTGTGCATAATTTAGCAGTTAAGATAGATTAGCTCATAGTTCTGGAGGTCACAGTCTCAGATGATTTGCTCTCTTATGTTTCTAATTTAAGTTAAAAAGGAATTAAAGGTAAGTGAAGGTAAGTGAAGACATACTCACAGCATGAGTAATATATAGTACTTAAAACTGAGGAAAAACATCATTTTTATAAACAGAATTATCTACTTTTATAGTT
This sequence comes from Onychomys torridus, assembly GCF_903995425.1. Taxonomy (NCBI): domain Eukaryota; kingdom Metazoa; phylum Chordata; class Mammalia; order Rodentia; family Cricetidae; genus Onychomys; species Onychomys torridus. Next base: position 65,351,472 of record NC_050452.1, read on the forward strand.
CTTTTTATCTAAATATAAAACACATAGTATTCTTTGCTTTAACAATGAGGAGATTTCACCTTTTACTTTTCTATATTCTTACTATAATTGAGCCTGATATATTAGCTATTTGGCTAAGTCAGATATTTAAAGGGAAGTATTTGAATTGTTAGTCTAGTGGGAGACTAGTATCTTTGACCAATTGTACTGTTGAGGCCCCCTTTACTATTTTCCCTTAAAAACCAGCTGAGTACTGTTTCTGGCTTTGATTGTTTTTTTCTCTTAGGCCTTTTAATAATGCTGAATTTTATATGGAATTTCCTACAGAATTCAGTATAATATTTTTTCTTTACCTTTCTGTCACTAAAAGTAAAAGCTACTTGGGAAGCTAGGGCACAAAGATTTCTTGAACCTAGAAGTTTAAAGCCAGCATGGAAGATATAAGGCCTTGGATCTTAAAACAGAGAAACACAAAAACGTGTGTGTGTGTGTATGTGTGTCGTATGTCATGTCCATTTCGCTTATTGGAAACTAATTCCAGGCCTGTCAGTCTTAAATATGTAAACATAAGTGAAATTATAATTGATTGCAATTTTACACATAAATGTGAAATTCAGTGTTTTTCTTAAAGATAATTTGCCATTTACATAGTGAAATATATGAACATTATATCTCAGTGACTTTATCCTAAGAAATTCTTCATTTTCTTTTATATGTGCTGTCTTAGGACTAAAAGGAAATGCTTAACTTCTGGTGATACATGTATTCTATGTTTAGTTGCACCTATCCCGACTTCTGTCTCATAGGAGTGTTAGCATAGTCACCTTCATTGTACTTCAATGTACTGCTGCTCTTAAAAAGTAGAATGATGTAAATGGACACTGTATTTCTGAGTTAAGCTGGAGATCACAGTGCGATGTTAAGTTCATTAGATACATTCTGTATTGAAGTTCTGTTTTGTCTTTTCATTTTGTTTTGGCCTTTATGTATCATAATTGCAAACTTTGGCTTGGGTTCCCAGTGAAAGCATAAAGAACTCCTCCTTAATTCAGTCTGCCAGCTACACTGAGTCTTTGAAATGCTAAAAACAACCCTTCTACATTTGTTTTTCCCTATGAAAATCATTTTATTCAGAGAACTCTCTAACTTTTGTGAGATTTCTTTGTTACTTTTCTGATTTTTAGCCATGTTCCTGAATACATCTTGATCTTTTATCTAGTGTCGGGGTCGCATAGGGCAGCTTGGGTAAAACCCTAGTTATTCCACAAGTGTTTGATTAGTGTTTGTAAGTGAATCACCATTTTATATTCTAGATGTTTGATAATCACTCAGTTTGCATTCAGTTTGGGGAAGTAATTTCATCTAAAGCTACCATTTGTTTTCATTCAGAGATCTACAAATGCTCAGACTATGTTACATACATTGCACCTGTCTGTATAGTGTATTGTTTTAAGCTTTGAATATGACATTTATTCTAATTGTTTGCACTGCGTTATTGTTGAGTTGACACAATTCAGATGGGGTTTTATGCTTTGTGTTAATTATGTTTCTAGGAAGGATGCCCAAAGAATTTGTTTTTATATTATCTAGCAATTTTGTTTCTGTGGATTGTCTCCTTTTCTTCTTGGGTTGTAAGAATCTTGGGGAATTTGTGTTCCATCTTCCATGGAGGATATTTTAGATGAAATCAGACTAGTATTGGCAATTTGTGTTTGAATTTTTAATGCTTTTACTGTAAGATTTTACTTGTGTGATGTCGGTGACACAGTTTTAGATTAGTTGGCAGAACTACTTTGCATGAACTCCAGGAAGTTCCTCCTTTCACATGTTTTTTACTTTCATACAGGTCCTCATGCTGATACCGCCAGTGGATGCCAGAACTTGCAGTGTGGTTTTCGAGCCTGCTGCCGCTCTGGCGAATGACCCTTGACTTCTGACCTTTGTCTACTTCATTTAGCTGAGCAGGCTTCCTTTCATGCACTTTACTTACAGCACATTTCTTGTGTTAACCCCCTTTTGGGTGTGTCTTGTGTTGGCCCCATTTCTTACAGTCTCAGAAATTTAATTTAGCAGTAAACTGTACAGTGTTGTTTTTCCTTACAAAATATATTTTTGTTTTAGAATGGGATTAGGATTTTTTATTAGGGTGAGAACAGTCTTACTGGTTTCTTTGAAATGAAATGCTTTAAAGAATATCACTAATGCCATGGTATTTAAAGTATTTTTAGATTCTTTTGCATTTTAGTCAGTGGAGGTTATTGGTTCTCTATGTGGAAACACTGTACCAAGTTTTGCAGATCCTTTCTGATACACTTTGTGAAGTTTTATTTTCAAGACTGAACATTTTAGAAATGAATCTCTTTTTTTCCCCTAACATTTTCTTTATTTGAACAATTCTCAGGGGCCAATACAAACACATCTAGAAAAGAGATTCTTTAAGATTGTAGAATAAATTGGCCTCTCGGTGTTTGCTCAGTGAGTTAGCAAAAGCACCTGTCTATTTGTATTTGCTTAGACACCTGGTTCCACTACTGTCCCTAAACTGTCGAATTTGGGAGGGATTTTTAAAAATTCCACAATTGTTTGAAGAAATGTATAAATAAAAATCTACTTTGAGAACTTTACCAAGCAATATCTTGTGTTGTGATTTTATTTTAACTCTGAATTCAGGTTTACTAAATGTTTTTCTTTTGAGGCGCCATGAAATTATGACTGACACATTAGCAGTTTTAGATACTATTGAGTTAAATTTTCTTTTTAAAATTAATTGTAATTGCATGCCATGATGAAGAAAATAGTGCCCTGCCTCTTCTTTTCCTTCCTTCTCCTCTTAAGTGCAAAGAAAGCTGTGAAAGGAAGTAATTCTGCAATCAGCTTCTTTGTGGTAAGTATTTCCTGCCTGTTTGGAAAGGAGCAGAGCTGGGGAGACTGACTGTGTCAAAGAGTGAAGCATATGTTAACTAATTGAAACATATTCGGGAGTTTTGGAACACTCTGCAGTTCAACTGACATTTGAATTAAACACTGGCATATCTACTGGCATTCCCTTTGAAGAATCACCCTGTTGTCAAGAGTTTGCATTTTGATTCACTATCATTTGAAAACAAAGCCCTACAGATTTGGTATAGGGCTGAGCACATGTACAAGCAGCTAACTTTAACATCTTTAAATTTTTATTTATTTATTTATAGTTTTTAGAAATATTTATTTATTATGTATACAGAAGAGGGTGCCAGATCTCATTACAGATGGTGTAAGCCACCATGTCGGTGCTGGGAATTGAATTCAGGACCTCTGGAAGAGCAGTCAGTGCTCTTAACCTCTGAGCCATCTCTCCAGCCCCATTTTTTAAAATTTTATAATTTGATTTAATTTTACATATCAGCTATGGATTCCTGTCTTCGCTCCTCCCCCCTTTTCCCCCCCTGTCTCCAGGTCCCCCCCCCCCATTCCCATCTCCTCTAGGGCAAGGACTCCCCTGGGGATTCAGCTCAACCTGGTAGATTCAGTCCAGGCAGGTCCAGTCCCTTCCTCCCAGGCTGAGTAAAGTGTCCCTGCATAGGCTCCGGGTTCCAAACAGCTAGCTCATGCACTAAGGACAGGTCCGGGTCCTACTGCCTGTAGTTAGAGTTTTCCTGCCTGGCCCAGTCAGGACAAATCTCTCTTACCCGCCAGTCCCACAGTCACTCAGACCCAACCAAGAAAGCACACAGAAACTTACATTGTTTACAAACTGTATGGCCGTGGCAGGCTGCTTGTTATCTACTTCTTCTCTCTTAAATTAACCCATTTCTGTTAGTCTATACTTTGCCACATGGCTTGTGGCTTACTGGTGTCTTTACATGTTGCTTTTCATGGCGGTGGCAGGCAGTGTCTCTCTCAGCCTTCTACTTCCCAGAATTCTCTTCTCTCTTGTCCCGCCTATACTTCCTGCCTGGCCACTGGCCAATCAGAACTTTATTTACACAGAGGGATATCCACAGCACTTCCCCTTTTTTTTTTTAAGGAAGGTTTTAACTTTTACATAGTATAATTACATATAACCAAACAATTATCAAGCAAGAATTACAGTTACAATATTAAAGAAGATATACTATCTATATTTGTGAGTCTAAGGTTTTATATCTAACTTACCTTTTATCATAACTGAGGAAATTATAACTATCTAGTCTTCAACCACATCAAAGACCTCAGAAGGATATAATATTACCTGAGAAAGGGAGAAGGATGCAAGCAACTTTCGGGAGTCTTGCAGGGTAGACAGAGACAGCTGGCAGCCTGGACAGTCACCTAATGTTTCTTTGTAAAGTTGGGACATTTGTCTTTAGCCCACAGGGCTAGAGTCTCTTGGTCACTTCTCTCAGTGTCCTGTAGAATGTCTGGCCGTTTCCTCTGCGAAGCAGGAACCTGAAGGACCATTGTGTCAAGCAAAGTTCAGTGGTCACCTTTCTATGGGTCCTGTACGTTCAGTTGATCGAGCAGTCCAGGCAAGAACAGTTTCTTGCCAAAATGGCTATTTTTGACAAGGTGAAGATAAGATATGAAGTGTCTTCAATGCCCATCCTCGTCTCTGAAGTAAATTGGTGTTGCCAGGAGCAGACATGTCTCACTGTCCAGAAAGTCTAAATTTTAAAAATATTTTAAATGCCATATTCTGAAGGTCTTTGAAGTATTTGAAGATTACCTATCTATCTGAAATATCTCTATGTATACCTAGAAGACTTAACTAACATGGCTATAAGTATGATTATCACAGATGATTAATTATTAATCTATTTTTAATTATCCATTACAATTTTAAGTGAGCTATACAAACACAATACCTTAAACACGAGTAGAAATATATACATAGTATAACAAAATTAACTTTAAGTTTGTATCAATAGACTAAAATCTAAACCAATGTAAAACATTTTAAACAAGTTTTTGCTCTTTACAAGTAAGTTCCCTAATCTACCCTTTCATCCTATTATACCTATATCATATCCCCCTTTCTTCTTTAGAAAGAGATCTCATTTATAATCAACCTGCTTTAAAGAAAAATATTGGTTTTTTTTGTCCCACACCAGAGGGCTCTTCTGATTTGGGACACAAGAATCTCTTAACCATTTCTTTTAGCAATATGTCTGGGTTTAGAGAAGGAGTGAGCCAATTCCATCTCCAAAGCCAGCTGGGAATTTTGGGAATGTGGGCGTAGTTTCTCTTACTACTTCCTGCTGGAGGGGGGCGCTGTATCTTATGGGGACACAAAGACAATTTTAGGATTATGGAGTAGTCCATTAGTGTGAACCTCTGAGCCAGTTGCCTTGAAACCATTCTGGATGTCGGATCATCTGGGCCACTGTGTCATTGGAGACCTTTCAGGTGGTCTTGGCTGATCAAACCTGATGTATCTTAATCTGGAATAAATCCATAGCCTCTGGCTTTCTGTGGAAACAAAAGCAGAGACTCCTTTCCAAAGCAACATATCCTTATATCCAAATTTTGAAGTCAAGGTACCTTTAAAATTTACATATTTGTTTAACTCAACAGCTTTTATGATCAAATCTTTTTCTATAGTTAAAAATCCCAAAGACAACACAAACCAGATTCTCTGTGTAATACCCATCTTTGTAAGACTGAAATGCCTCTGTGGCTGCTGGCTCCGCCCACCTCTGCTTCCCAACATGGCGGCAGTTACAGTACCGCCAGCTCTGGGTCTGGAGCCATGTGTACCATCAACTATCAGAAGCAGTTCTATCGAAGTAGTGCATAGCCCAGAAACTTTCTTTTTTTTTTTTCTTTTTTCTTTCTTTCTTTTTTTTTTTTTAACTAGCAAAGGCTAAATCCACCATGCAGCAGAGTAAAGTGCTGCTTGTAGATTCCTCATTCCAGCCACACTGCAGGTCAGATGCACACTCCAGGAACCCACCATAGTAGCTCAAACCAGCAGGCTGCCGCTAACTTGAGAGAGACAATTAGGAAGCTGTTTTTAGCTCCGTTTTAGAATCTTTTTTCTCAGGTGTTAGGTGGAAACGCTTGCCAACACGTTTGGGCGCCATTTGTAGTTAGAGTTTTCCTGCCTGGTCCAGTCAGGACAAATCTCTCTTACCCGCCAGTCCCACAGTCACTCAGACCCAACCAAGAAAGCACACAGAAACTTACATTGTTTACAAACTGTATGGCCGTGGCAGGCTGCTTGTTATCTACTTCTCTCTTAAATTAACCCATTTCTGTTAGTCTATACTTTGCCACATGGCTTGTGGCTTACTGGTGTCTTTACATGTTGCTTTTCATGGCGGTGGCAGGCAGTGTCTCTCTCAGCCTTCTACTTCCCAGAATTCTCTTCTCTCTTGTCCCGCCTATACTTCCTGCCTGGCCACTGGCCAATCAGGACTTTATTTACACAGAGGGATATCCACAGCATTGAGTCATTGAGTCTTGTGGCATTACAGTTAGCTTCCTCCTGTAAGTATGTCCAGGAGGGAAAAACAACATCTCATTCTCTATGAGAATATGAAAACAAATTGAGTCAAGTCTAAAGTTTGACTGTTTTGTAAGATGTACTGTAGTTGTGTTTTTATTTCTCAAATTGTTAATAAAGCTTATTTGTGAAGTTGATAGCAGGTCCCTTTTTGAGAAAAAAGCCTGAAAATTTCCCGGGAATGAGTCGCAAGCGAATGTGTACTTCATTTTCTCAGTATTAACTTGAAAGTGCACAGAACAATGGCTTTGAATCATCATAAGAGGACTTAGGCTTATCGTAACCTCAGAAAACAGTATAGCTTGTAGGGAGAGTTTTCTGTGGTTCTTATGAGGGGAAATGGCTAAGTGTTTAAGAACCTGGCTTAGAGACTGTCTTTATTAAATTAATTTTGAACAGCTGGTTTTCTGAAGTTGTAAGGGAAGGAATTTTTTTTTTTTTATGTACACATTTTGGTTTTCATTCTTAATGTAAGGGCATAGTTTAACATGACACTGTATACTTGGTTTCAATTTTTGGGGATTTTATGATTGTTTTCTTCTGAGAATAAAATGTAGCAGTTGTGTGTACATTGCATCACGTACTTGATAAACTTTAGGTGTTAAATGTAAGGCCAACGTTGTGCTTTTTAGATTTGCTAGCCTTTATAAGCTTCACATAGTGCAATGGAATGGTAATATGGTCATTCTCTTTGTAACTATGGGAAAAGTAAATAACTTGCCCGTGATAACCCAGCTAGGGGGTACAGCTAGGATTCCTTTAAAGTTCATCTTAACTATGGTGTTACTATGTCTCTTTGTTACTATTTTGTAACTGTTAAGGGCAGGCAACTGTCCCTGAGGAGCTGATGGGAGTAGCAGAGTGGAGACAAACATTATTGCAGTGTAACTTGGTAGAGGAATGCCTCAGCAAAGGTGAAAGTTGATAGTCTCTCCTGTCTTTGAAAGTGAGGGCTCCATCAGTGTTCTCTATTGGAAGCCATTCTTTTACATAGTTCATTCGGCACTAGGAAATACTCTTGGTTGTCAAAACTTGGTTGAGGAGAACTCAACTCGAGCATCTAGCGGGTGGAGGCCAGATAGGCTGTTACACATCTTAAAATTTTTTTATTAGATTTCTTTTTATGTGTGTTTTGCTTACATGCATGTATATACCCTGTTCGCATATAGCGTCTGTAGAAGTCAGAAAAGGGCACTAGAGTTAAGGATGATTATGAACTGTCATATGAATGCTGGGAATCAAATCTGGAGCAACAGGTATCCTTAACTACTGAGCAGTGTCTCCAACCCCTGCTGTCAAACATCCTATAACACATAGGACTGCATTTCTTAAAGAGTAAATTGAGAAGTCCTGCTTTAGGTATTTCTATTTGGCATACATCTTTTCATATCAGTACACGTATTTTCATATGAATCCCCCACCCCCGTGTGTGTATTCAATGGTACATGCACCTGAGTGTGTGAGTGTGGGGTTATACTAAAACCTAGTAAAGCCATCGTAGAGGCTCAACCTTCATGACCTGACTACATCTCCAAAACTCTTCTCTTTAAATACTGGGGATGATGGTTTCAATGTGAGTTGCTAAAGGCAGGGGTATGAGGTAGGACATGGATTTTCAGTCTGTAGCCATACCTTAGTTTTTTCTTTTTAAAATCCCTTTTGATATTTAAATACAGTCATTCCCCCACCCCAGTACTATATTGTTTTGGTGGTTCTGCATGTGTTTAAGTGCTTGCCTCTGTTTTGTAACATGTCATTCATTTTATGAGCTAGCCCAGCATTGATAAAATCTGGTGCTGCAGAGTTGTTCCTTGTCCTGTAGACATGTAAAGAGTTAACTTACTGGGTCTTAGAGTTATAGTTGCCTTTCTGCTGGACAGACAGAAGTGAAGAGTACCAAAGACAAAGCAAGTGCAGAAGTCTAGAGGCTAGTGCTCATAGACACTCAGTTGTGTTTGGGTCCAGGTGTCACGATGAGACAGACTCATCCAAGTTTTATGGGGCAGTGATGTTGCCCGCCTCTAATCCCAGCACTTGGGAGGCAGAGGCAGGAATATTTCTGAGTTCAAGGCCAGCCTGGTCTACTGAGCGAGTTCTAGGACATCAGGACTACATAGTTTAGAAACTCTTGTCTTGAAAAACCAAAAAGGGGACACACACACAGCTTTACATAGTTTGAAAATAGATAATTTTATTTCGTTACTTCAAAATATTTTCTTTTGATTTCATTATAATTTAAAATGTATATACTAATAGTCTTTAGGTGATATAAAAAACACATAGAAAAATTACCTGTTACGTACAAGGGAAGCGACATAGATCCAAACAGACAAAACGTTTTTGGGGTAAGGGTGGATATATACAGCTAGAGCAAATTCAACATTAGGGACATCAATGTTATGTACTCCAGTGCTGTACACTGCTTCAATGAGAGGCTTCACTTCGGAATAAGGCATGTGAAGGGGAAATCCAGAGAACTGAGGAGAGAACATATTTGTACTTGTTAGTAAAGCTTGAAGAAAAAATACATTTTCCTTATTTAAATTATATAAGTCTTAAGATTGAATCCTTAAGACATGAGTTTGTTTCATAAAAATGAAACGTTTGGAAGGTTTAATATTTTGTTTTAGTTACTGGCATATTAATGCACCACCAGTCATTCACTGTTCCCATCTCTTGATATGCATGTGGCCCATGGAATTCCACAGATCCAGGTAAATAAAGCTGATCTATGCATTCTACCCCAGACACAAAAATTAGTTTACAGGGTGGGCATGTGATCACTGTGAGTATCTGAAACTTGGTATGGACAGTGACCCACAGATGCCCTCACTTGCTTTGGGCAGTGTATGCAGATGTGTCTCTTGGACTTGTTCTAGCATTTGTTTCTATGAGTAAAGCCTGCCTGAGGATGTCGTGTCACCACATAGAGGACGTCACAGTGGGAAGACTTGCAGAGAGTGGAACAGTTTTCCACTGCTAAAACTGATGAACTGAAGACATTGTAATAAGATAGTTAATCTTCATTTGACTCAGTGATTCATCCATTTTTGGCTTCCATACTGTTTATCTTACTGCACTAATTAACACTGGGTAATTATTCCCCAGCTGTAGGATATGACATAGGACAAACCACCAACAACAGGTAGTAGACAGGATATATAGTTTATTAAGTGGGAACTTTTATTGAACAATCAATCATTATAAAATACCTTTAAAACTTAACCAAAAGTGTTTATTTTCGCCTTTATGTACAGTTGAGTTTAATGTTTAGCCAGGTGTTTTTATTTACTACTTAGGATACATGTTATAGAAAGTATTGTTTTTCATAGGCTCTTATTGATAAGATAATTACTGAGTTTTAAAACATTTCATCATATTTCTTTTTTGGTGTATGGTACCTTACATATGTGCTTCATGGTTCTTGTATAGGTAGTTTGAGCCCCCCAAATAACTCCTGGGTAACGTCCAGTTTGGGGATGAGGAAAACACCACTGGCCATTTTACCATACTTGTGCTTACCCTGTAGTCTCCCAACTGCTTCAGCAGTTCTGCCCTGTGGTCGTCTTCTATATCTTCTCCTTGACTTCTTTCCAGCAGAGGCAAGAAGTGCCGCAAGGTAGACGTACAGTGCCTGTTCCATCGAGTCAGATGGCGTGGCCTCCAGTCCATGATCTTTTCTTTTAGTATCTTTTCAATCCTATTCATAAAAAAATATACACATTTATTTATTATTTTTTTGTTATTTAACTTTTCCCATGTTCAAAATTAATTTGTATGCAGCATTGGATTCTGGGGAATGCTTGAATGAATTTTTGATGGTGGTGTTTTCCCAGACAGATTAGCAGCTACGTAAGGTCAAGTGCCTAAGCGGTCCATGTTCTTGAAAATTATATGCATTGCAATAGGAAATAGATACAGACAGGATAAATGGGAATACAGTGCCTCTGATGACACAGGCCTAGCCAAATCGAATATATCCAGTGAGACATTTTTTTAATTACAAAATCTTATTTTTCTATTCATTGGTAATGTAATAAATAAATTATACCCAGGCATAAGGTTTTTATTATGTTGGGAATCTGAAATATTTATCAAACACTTAATGCCTTATATTGATTTTTGTAACTGAGTGAGTCATTCACAATAGTTTTTTGTTTTTCAAAATTACCTTAAAATTGCCTTTTAAAATGACAGCTATGATTGCATTGGGTTCATAGGCTATGAGGCATGAACAAAAAAATGAAGGAAAACTACCATTTGATAAGCTTATTTGCTAGCACAGTGCTAACTACCTTTTAAAATCTTGATTGATTCTCAACAATAATGTTTTGATGTAGGGGATATTCCAATTTTACAGAAGAGGACAGTGGTGCTGAAGTTCAACACTGCTGATTCCAAAGCCTCTTGCCTGTCCTAAGTACAGGTTGGAGAGAGCCTCACAGCTCCTCCTTGCTTAGGAGCTATGGGTCCACTTTTGGACTGAGTAAATTATGGATGGATTGTCAGGTACTTCAAAAATGAAGAAATCAGTGAATCTAGTAATAGTGTGTTGAAGCCATTAGCTGAGACTCAGGATTATATATTGGTTTCTGTAGACCTGTGGTTCTCAACCTGTGAGTCACGACCCCTTGGGGGCATGTCTTAATGACACTTTCTCAAAAGTTACCTAAGACTGTTGGAAAACAGATATTTACATTACTATTTAGAACAGTAGCAAAATTCCAGTTACAGTGTGGCAGTGAAAATAATGTTATGGTTGGGGGTCACCATAACATGAAGAACTGTATTAAAGGGTGGCAGGCAGCAGCATTAGGAAGATTGGGAACCACTGCTCTAGATGGAGATCCCATACAAAGGCTTTATGAAGAATTTGGGAGTAAATTGGTGTTCCTCACAATTATGTTTTAAAGGGTTTCATTTCATCTTGTATAATGTGACAAATAGTTCTTCACACAAAGTGACTCAATGGGAATGAAGCACAGGTTTTGAAATCAGAATGGTGTGTCTGCTGTCAGAAGCTCATGTTAACATTTAAGACGTGTGTGGGCCACTCTGAACCTCAGTTCTCACATTTGTGAAATGGAGAGTAGGTTCAGTTGAACAGCATTGGAATTACAAAGAAACACAGGCTTTAACCAGCCTTCTCTATGGGTTAGGTTCACAAGCTAGATGAAGTCCTACAAGCCACTAAATGGACAAAAGAGGCATAAGCCAAGGATTATCGTGTACCAACAAGATCCATAATTAAAGGATGTTAAGTTTCAACGAGTTAGCCTTTGGAGAACTACATGTTACTAATGTTCACCCCTGTATTTTCACCCACAATATGCTTATGCTGATGCCTCATTTGAGTCATGGGATTTATACATCATATCTGTACTTGGTATCTGCATACATAAAGTTTTAACAACTCTGATCATTTCATATTGATCCAAGCTGAGAGTTTAAAATTTGTTACTATGCTTCTAGTGATAGATTGCCTATGGATCTGTGGACATTTTGTTACCTGTCTTGTAGCTCAGCAGCAGCTGCTTTGTCTGTGCGTTGGTAAATTAGCTCTTCAGGCTATAAAAGAGAAAGAAAGTTCAGTCAGCACCTACACTTAATTTGAATAGGCATTTCTTCCTTTTCTAAATTTAAGTTTCCTGGAGGCCAGAAGGGTGTCAGAGCCCTTAGAGCTGTAGTCACAGTTATAAGCTGCTATGTGTGTGCTAGGAACCGAATGTAGGCCCTCTTCAAGAGCAGCAAGTGCTCTTAACCTATGAGTTATCGTATCTACCCCTATTTTTCTTTTCAAGTAATGACATTTGAGACTGAATAAGAAAACACAGCCTAAGAGATGCCAAGGAAAGTCGAACCAAGGGCAAGGGAAGTGCCACAAATGACAGTGCTTTGCCAGTCCTTCTCACTTTCATTTCCCTTAGCACTTGCCACAGAAGTAACCCCCAACTGAAGTTCTCTTCAGATCTTTCCTTCACCGAGTATTGAGGACTTAACTGTTGCTAAGCACTTTCATAAGTGATGGACGTAGGGATATAGCCATAAACCCTGTGTTATGTTTACAGTGTAGTAAGTGAAAATAAATGACCTAATACATTGTGTTTATTATTTTACTATACTTCTGTGTATTCCTTGACATTCTGCACTGTTTTGCCTATTTTCCAAATTTGAGTTTTATGAACAGGCAACTTTCTTTTTCTGCCTTTATATTAGAGATAACAACATACTTTCACAGTGCTAAGTTTTATTAAAGCAATCATTTGACTGCTACAAAGTACTACATCATGTGGTATAATTTGTCTCTTACTGTTCCCGTTCTTCAGCTACCTCAGATTGCATTCCTGTGAAAAATTGCCCATGTCCCACCTTCTCACAGGTGAGAATTCCCAAAGGGCAATGTAATGCTGGTTTGAAAGGTTTGTGCCATGACAAAGGGTACTTTATATCAAACCCAGCTGTTTTCTTCTCAGTGTGTATGTATGTCCAAACACCTTTAACAAACAATGTTCCTGCTTACAAATCAGAATCGACTTGTCAGACTCTGAAGCTAATTTTATGAACCTCCAGTGGGTTGGACCTTTAGTTTGATTTCATCCTTAGCAGTTAGGATCAATTTAGTGAATTAATACCAACATCAAAAAAAATTAGCTGTATTTTATAATTCTATTTAAGTCATGGACTTCCTATATAAAAACTTTCAAATATGTCTAAAATGTGAATACCAGTTTTTCATATGTTAATGCATGCTTCTTCATGTAAATTTGTCTCAAATTAGAAAACTAATCTTTTAAATCTTATATTTTGTATACTAAACTAAGAGTAGGATTGAGGGCCAAGGAATATGTAGTTATTTCATGTAAAGATTTCATGTGGCTTTATCCACATTTGGCTGTTAATAGAATTATACCTGAACACTGGAAAGGCCAGGATATGGAAGGCTTCGTGAAAAAAAAGATTTCCAAAGTTTGGGCTTCGCAACATCAAAATTTATCCTTAGTGGTGAATCATGGTGTTGAATATTAAACCAAATCTAAAAAAAAGTACATTAGGATATATGTTAGCAGATGTGTACACAGATGTGTATGTATGATACAGGGAGGGGCAGTAAAGGAAGTACAATAGGATACATGTTAGCAGATGTGTACACAGATGTGTATGTATGATACAGGATGGGGCAGTAAAGGAAGTACAATAGGATATATGTTAGCAGATGTGTACACAGATGTGTATGTATGATACAGGGAGGGGCAGTAAAGGAAGTACAGTAATATATATGTTAGCAGATGAGTACACAGATGTGTATGTATGATACAGGGAGGGGCAGTAAAGGAAGTACAATAGGATACATGTTAGCAGATGTGTACACAGATGTGTATGTATGATACAGGGAGGGGCAGTAAAGGAAGTACAGTAGTATATATGTTAGCAGTTGTGTACACAGATGTGTATGTATGAGGGAGGAGCAGTAAAGGAAATACAATAGGATATATGTTAGCAGATGTGTACACAGATGTGTATGTATGAGAAAGGAAGAGAAAGTGAAGGAAGCCAAGAGTCACACAGGCTATATTTTTTTTCTTTAAATTTTTTTTTTAGGTTTTATATGAATTTTACAATCAGTGATATCAGTTCTCAGTTGTTTTAATATTCTTTCAATGTCTCTGTCTGTCTCTCACACACACACACGCACATACACACTGTAACTTTTTTTTTTAAACAAGAGAAACTCAGTTTTCTCAGTTGACAGATTTGCTTTGACAGAAGGGACTAGGAAAAGCTCTGTTGTGGAAAGCTAACAAGTTAGAGCCAGGGCAGAAACTGGATCCTCTGAGACTAAAAATCTTCTGTACTGCTTCTGAAGGTCTGATGACTAATTAAACCAAAAGTTTAATTTAAAATTAGTAAAAGTGGACAGTTCTCCCAATCCTGCCAACTTACTTACATTCATATAAATGTTCATTTAAATGTTTGTGTTTATACATTTTTTTTACCTATATAAAATAGATACATAAATTGGTCAACTTAAATAACCAACCATATTTAAGAGGAAATGGTAATACTCACATTATCAGGACCAATTAAACAGCCAACACTTTTCAAGGGGCAGAATGTATCAAATTGTCCATAACAATGCCCACTGCAGGGATTCCATATTAAATAATAATTTTTCTCCAAAGTTAGCACATAGGCAGTTGGACCCTGAAAAGAAATAGCCATTAAAATACTTTCCAGTTAATTATAAAATAAAGTCAATAGTAGTTTACAGAATTTTTTTTAGATATATGATTTCTCTCTCTCTCTCTCTCTCTCTCTCTCTCTCTCTCTCTCTCTCTCTCTCTGTGTGTGTGTGTGTGTGTGTGTGTGTGTGTGTGTGTGTGTGTGTGTGCGTGCCTGCCTGCCTGAGGAGTTAGAGGAGGTCAGCAGATCCCTCAGGCTGGATTCATAGGCTGTGAGTTGCCCAACAGAGTGCTGAGAACTGAACTTGGGTCCTCTGTGAGAGCAGTAATTATTAACTGCTGATCCATCTCTCCCATCCCAGAAACAGTCTTCATTTCAGCTGGACCTTTGCTTTCTAAATTTTATGGCTAATGGATTTTAAAATGGGAATAGATTTTCTTTTCAAAAATCTTAGATTTGGTACTAGTAGAGTGCAGTAATCAAAGATGATACTTTCCTTACCAGTCAGTATATCTTAAGGCTTGCTGAAGAACTCTTGCTAGTGGGCCTCTTTACAGAGCCAGTAAAGTTACCATTTGAGTGTCTAGAAGGCTGGTTATACCAAAGTACTTTTTCAGTTCCTAATAAAGTAACTTACATTTGGTACACAGTCTATAGTTACGTGAACACATAGAATTGGAAGGATACACACACAATGGTTAAGATAAGGATGTTTACTTTCTACTTGGCATTGTCATATATTATAGATTCTTTTATTCAGTGAATATTCATTTATTGCTGATGTGTGATAGATGTTGTGGTATGACTTGCTTAGGGTCACAGAACCTTGAGCTCAGGCCCATGACTTGCTTGCCTTGTCTTTTCCTTGTACCGGGTGGTAGGTAACTAATGGTATATAATTCCCAAGGACTCCTCTAGAGTTTCATGGCTTCTTTCAAACACCACTTTAAATCAGCTGATACTATCCACACACACTTGTTAATATTGTCCCAGAATTACTCATTGTGACCCAAACTTGTTAGTATTTTTCTGTGGGGTAGGTAATACTCTGAGAGTCACCAAGTCTTTAAGCTAGTAACAGGTTGACAATAGCAGCAAAACAGAGCTGCCAACGTACCTTTTTACTGTGTTTTATCTGGTGTGTCCCCCACTGCCTCCCAGATTAGTAGCAGTAAAAGAAATAGGGTAAATAGGATGCATATTAAAAGAACAGCCAAATAGGGGCTGTTGATGGTAAAATGTTCAGGTTTGCCAAAATTAAAGTGAAGTGTAGGGCCCTGTGCATGCAGTTAAGCCAGTGCATGTGGTATCCATTGTGGTTCTCTCTGCCTGTTGTGTTTCTGCCACGTCATAGCAATTCGAAGGACTGTCAGGAAAATCAGCCCTGCCCATGAATAACCACACTCATTTGTAAATAGCACCTTATGTGGCCGTACCTCAGGAATAGCACTGCCCATCACCAGCCATGCTTTCTTACCCAGGGACAGAAAGTAATTGCATAGCAATACTGCATGCTCTTCTTCATCTCCTGCCAGGAGATCAAGAAATTGCTGACAAAAAAGAAAAAAACGTTATATTGATTGTTTTGTTCTAGATTGACCATGCATGCAGGATTTCATTTGCTTTGCAGTTCAGGTTGGTCTGGTACTTGCTATATAGCTCAGACTGGCCCTGAACTGGCGATATCTAATCTCAGCCTTTTTGTCCCCAGGAATGGGATTAACGGCATGCATGTCTCATCATATTAGCTTCTCATGCAAAATGTAATGTCTTAGTTAAGATCAGTGCCTTAAAGTATCAGACATTTTTGTTGCTATGCTGATGATTCTTTAATGGACATCATGTTTACTTTAGCATTGATGCCGATGGCATGAATATCTAAAATCAATATGATTGCAGTGGGTAGAAACAGTAGATTTCCACTTTAATGTGTATTTGATAGTTCACTAGGGCTAAACATTTTCTAAGTGCATTACATGAACTGACTAACTTATCCCAGAGCTCTCCTTATCAGCCTTGCAGATGCTGAAGTATAGAGGCAAAGATCAGGTGGTAATACCTATGAGGTGGCAACCTAGTCCAGCTCTGCTGATCTGCTATTCTCTTCTTTGTATATTTTCATGTATCTTTTTGAGAAAGAGACCCCTTGTGGCTCTAACATCTTTACCTCTAAAAATGCTGAGATTTATGTTGCTAACATGCATTTGGGAGGAAAAATGGTAAAGTACAACTAATTTTTTTCCATTTAGGACCTTCCATCCAAGAGTGTGTGTTAAATTTTATGGAGACATCAGACAACCTGAAATCCAGAAGCACATTAAATACCTTCATACTACCCATGATCCCTGACTTAGTGCAAAGAATGTTTGACATGGCATACCTTAGGAAGTTCACAAATTAAGAAATATACAATTTCTTACTGTAGAGTGAGATTTAGACTTTTTCTAAACAAAGCTGTGATTTATTAATGTAATATTAGGATAGTTCATCATCAAGACAGGTGAAATGTTATTTCCATTCTCTGTGTGAATAATTCTTTGAAACAATACTTTTTGTTGGGGGGTGGGTGTTGCTGAGGATCTAACCTATGTCCTTGCACCTGCTAGGCAAACATTTACCACTGAATTGTATCCCCAGCTCTTATTTTCTTTTAATTTCCAAAGTTTGATAAAACTGAACCAGGAATAAAACTATTTCAGAATTTAGCTCAAACTGCTAACAGATGGCCAAGAAGATATTTGCGATGACTAATGAATGATGCAATCTAACATTATGCAAGCCATCTAGCTGATGTGCAGTTAAGGCAGTAAAGCATCCACGAACAAGAACTCACATCTGATGTGCTCCATAGGTCACAGATACCAGCAAACGAAACAGTATCCGGCAAGAAAGGGATCAAGGACACGTATCGAGCTACCAGTTCCTGTATAAAGAAAACTAACTTTTAATAGAACTTCCAATAAGATAGAAAGCTGCATCCCCATTTAATTTCCCAAAAGAAGCTTCATATATGTGTAGAGAATGAAACTGATGTTCACAAAGTGCTTACTAAATGCATTCATATCTTAATCCTCTCCTAAAGCCATGAAGAAGGTTATCTTACAAAGAAATTGGCACTAGTGTCCCTTTGAAATGTCCTTATTTCACACACTTCTTTTCTTATTTGCATTTCCTTGGTTTTTTTGGGGGGTGGGTGGGTGGGCATGCAAGACTTTTAGAATCTTTTTTTTTCGAGACAGGGTTTCTCTGTGTAGCTTTGCGCCTTTCCTGGAGCTCACTTGGTAGCCTAGGCTGGCCTCGAACTCACAGAGATCCACCTGGCTCTGCCTCCCAAGTGCTGGGATTAAAGGCGTGCGCCACCACCTCCCAGCTAGAATCATCTTATACTGTACTTTTCTTAGCCTGGTCCTGAAAGCAGCCATTCATTCTTCCAAGGAGCACTTGCTTATTTTAGAAGGGAATAGAATATTGGAGTCAATCTGGTTGTTGTAGTATAATTCACAATTTGTTCCTCTCCAAGGAGGTTAATTACTTTTATGTTTATTGACTTTCCATGTTTATACTTCTATGAATTTTCTTTTAAGAATTTGGACATTTTGGGGCCAATGAGATCTGTCAGCAGGTAAACATACTTGCTATCTGAACTTGAGGACCTGAGTTTGATTTCTGGAGCCCATGTGTGGTCGTTTGAAAGAGAATGACTCTCACAGGCTCATGTATTTGAACACTTGATCCTTGCATAGAAAGGATTAGGAGGTGTGGCCTTGCTACTTGGGGCAGGCTTGAGATTTTAAAATACTCATGCCATTTCCAGTGTGCTCTCTCTGCTTCCTAGTTGTGGATAAGCATGTGAACTCTCAGCCATTCCTTTACCAGGCCTTCACTACCATCATGTACTCTAACCCTCTGAAACAGTAACCCCGAGACTCTTTCTAAGTTCTCTGGGTCATGTTTTGTCACAGAAATAGAAGAGTAAGACAGAAGTTGCTATTAGGGATTGGCCTATTGCTCTTATAGATAGAACCATGTGAGGTTTTTTGGATAGTTGTGGAAGACTTTGAAACTTTGAACTAGAAAAGTAGTTGACCCTAAGAAAGACACAGGGATCACTCAATGACAGAGAAATGGATGAGATCTACATGTACAACCTGGACGAGAGTGGGAGTAATGAAGGGCAAGGTTTGAGGGAAAGAGAGCTTAGGTGAGCAGGAGATCCCAGCTGGGTCAAGAACAGAAAGGGAGAACAAGGAATAACAGACCATGATAAATGATTACCACATGAGAACAGGAATAGGCAGAGTGCTGGAGAGGTCCCCAGAAATCCACAATGATACATCCTCTGTGGACTGCTGGCAATGGTCGAGAGAAAGCCTGAACTGACCTAGTCTGGTGATCAGATGGCCAAACACCCTAATGGTCATGCTCATCCAATAACTGATGGAAGTAGATGCAGAGATCCTTGGCCAGGTGGAGCTCCAGGAGTCCAATTATTAGAAAGGGGAGGGACTGTAAGAGTGTGAATTGTTGAGACCAAGATTGGAGAGTCACAGGGACAAATAGCCAAATGAATGGAAGCACATGAATTGTGAACCAAAGGCTGTGGAGCCCCCGGCTGGATCAGGCCCTCTGGATAAGTGAGACAATTGAATAGTTTGAACTGTTTGGGAGGCCCCCAGGTAGTGGGACCCAGACCTGTCCTTAGTGCATGAGCTGGCTGTTTGGAACCTTGGGCTTACACAGGGACACTTTGCTCAGCCTGGAAGGAGGGGACTGGAGCTGCCTGTACTGAATCCACCAGGTTTCAATGAATCCCCAGGGGAGTCTTGGCCCTGGAGGAGATGGGAATGGAGGGGAGGGGCTGGGGGGAAAGGTGGGGTGGGGGTGGGAGGGGGGAGGACAGGGGAACCCATGCTGATGTGTAAAATTAAAACACAAATACAATAAATAAAAAAAGGAGAAAAAGAAAGAAAAGTAGTTGAACACTGTAAGCAGAGCCTGTAAGTAGGTCATCCTACTCGGAGCTTGGAAGAAAACAGTAGTGTGCTGAGAGCTATGAGTCCCAGCTCAAGAGGCTTCAGAAGAGAACAATAGCAACCAGCTTAGATGCCGTTTTTTTGTGCTATTTTGGCAAAGCATGGCCTATTTGCTATTTCTCCATGCCATAAGTGCTTTCTCCCTTAGCCTCATGCCTCATCAAATCTTGGCTCTAGTCACCATGAGAGCAGATAACCCGAGAGCAAACACTTTCAGTGTCTTTGATTTGTTTTCTCTCAGTTCTGTCTTAGCCATAACTTTGGAAATATTTGGAATATTTTATTTATCCATTCTAAAAAGTCTTACTTGGAGCAGTTTATGCACATTTCCAATTCTAGGAAGATCAGAAATCACTATTATGGGTACTGAGGATGCAGTTCAGCGGTGGAACACTTCTCTAGCATTCCAGAGGCCTGAGATCAATCTCTATCCACAACTCACAAAGGCCTATTTGGCTTCCTATAGAAGCTAATTGTATATAGTGAATTTTATATCTACGAAAGTCATATATGTGTGTGTGTGTACACACATATATATACACACACATATATGACTACATTAAAACTTAGAAGCCAGGTGGTGGTGATGCACGCCTTTAATCCCAGCATTCCAGAGGCAGAGGCAGGCAGATCTTTGTGAGTCTGAGGCCAGCCTGGGCTACAGAGTGAGTTCCAGGAAAGGCACAAAGCTACACAGAGAAACCCTGTCTCAAAAAACGAAAACAAAAACAAAAAACCTTAGAAACAGTTACCCCCTTTACTAGCTATATCCTCAGAACAGTTATGGGTTATAGTATTCACTTAAAACTGGTTTAATATATATATAGCTTATAGTCTATACAATTTTATGGTGGGTAAGGAGTTTTGAAGCCTGTGACATCTCTCGG